>NC_139603.1:89716345-89924021 GCF_964270895.1 Podarcis filfolensis | reverse complement strand
AAGCCAGGAGAGCCGCCGCTGCCAGTCCGTGGGTGCAATATTAGGTGGACCAAGGTTACTAACTCAGGCAGCTTCTTATCTTGCGATGGGCACGGAAGGGAAAGGGGGCGAGAGGGAGCTGCAAGGGGGGGGGGCCCAGGAGCTCTTCTCTAGGGTGGGAGGTAAGCCCTGAATTCACTCTTCCACCCCCGTCCTCCAGGCTGGTCTGGGCACAACGCGATTAAGAGAGGCACCGTCCTGACGTTGCGCCCCACACCGCTGGCACGTACTGGCCCCATGGCAGGGGTGCCAACTGAAATAAAATATTGGGGGGGGCAGACAAGCGCCCCGCCCCACCTAATCCACACGCACGCCATTTAAATGGCAGTTGGGGGGGTACTCAAATATTTTATTGGAGGGCGGCAAGGGACTTTGGCTCCTATGCCCCATAGCTAGGAGGGCGACAACACCCCCATCTGGAGCCAGCCCCCCACAGCAGGCACCCCCCAAATGTCATCCATAGCGCCACCCGCGATGCCAGGCTGTCACCCGCGCCCCCTTCCCTCCTTTGCCCCGCGGAACGCCCAGCCACAGGACCGGTGCCTTGTCGCCTTACCTGGGGAGCGCCGTCCTGCCCGTCGGGGGGCTGCTGCCCCCTTGCCCCCCCTTCCGCCTCCTCCTCGCCGCCATCCTTCTTGAAGAGGGTGTAGAAGATGTAGACCAGCAGCGAGTAAAAGGCGTACATGGGGGCTCCGCGGCAACCGAGCCCCCAAATCCGCGGCGCCCACCTGGAGAGGGGACCCCCGCAAAACCCCCGCGCTCCGCTCAGCAGCAGCAGCCGCAGCAACCACAGCAGCAGCAGCGGAGCAGGAGGAAAAGGAGGCGGCTCCGGCGGCTGGAGGTGCTCCGCCCGGCCCGCCGCGCCCCGCCTTCCGGCCCGCCGCAGCCTGAATCGGAGTCACCGGGAGGGCCGGGCCGGGCGGGAGGGCGAGGGGGGCGCGGCTGCTTCTCCTTCTTCTCCTCCTCCTTCTCCTTCTCCTCCTCCTTTTCCTTTCCCTCCTTCTCCTCCTTCTCCTCCTTCTCCTTCTCCTCCTTCTCCTCCTTCTCCTCCTTTTCCTTCTCCTTTCCCTCCTTCTCCTCCTTCTTCTCCTCCTTTTCCTTTCCCTTCTTCTCCTCCTTTTTCTCCTTCTCCTCCTTCTCCTCCTCTTGCCCAGAAGATGCCACCCCCCTCGGAGGCAGGGCTGAGCCGCCCGCAGGGATGGCACCGGGGCCGGAGGAGCGCATCCCCGGGCCGCCGCTGCCGCTCCCCGCGAAGGCTCCCCTGCTTCTCCCCCCCCAGGCAGCAGCCGGGAGGTCTCCGCCAGCCCCGAGTGCCGCAGTGGCGGGGCAGCTGCTCTGCAGGCAGAAGGACACGGGTTCGGTCCCCAGGGGCCCCGGCTTGCGGGTCTCCTATTCAGGTCATCTGCTCGGCCAGGTGAGGGCAGGATGCTGGCGCAGGTGGGCCAGTGGCCTCATCCAGCAGGATCTCCTGCTGTTCTTAACAGAGCTTGCCGTGGCTACTACTAGCCAGAATGGCTATGCTCTTGTCTCCATAACTGGCATTGTGAGCGCCCGTTGCTGGAAACCACAGAAGGGGAATAGTGGCTCTTGGGGTCGGATCCTGCTGGCAGGTTTCCCATAATGGGCATCTGGTCCAGAGATGCCAACCTGAATAAAATATTGGGGGGGCAGGTAAGCCTCACTCCACATAATTGATTCCAAGGCGCAACACACACACACCATTTGAATGGCAATGCCCATCAACTCTGGGGTGGGGCTCAGCGTGAGCCCCCTCAAATATTTTATTGGAGACCCCTAGGAGTTGGCTGGGATGCAGGTGGCGCTGTGGGTTAAACCACAGAGCCTAGGGCTTGCCGATCAGAAGGTTGGCAGTTCGAATCCCCTCGACGGCGTGAGCTCCCGTTGCTCGGTCCCTGCTCCTGCCAACCTAGCAGTTTGAAAGCACATCAAGTGCAAGTAGATAAATAGGTACTGCAGCAGCAGGAAGGTAAACAGCGTTTCCGTGCGCTGTTCTGGTTCACCAGAAGCGGCTTAGTCCTGCTGGCCACATGACCCGGAAGCTGTATGCCGGCTCCCTCGGCCAATAAAGCGAGATGAGCGCCACAACCCCAGAGTCAGCCACAACTGGACCTAATGGTCAGGGGTCCCTTTAGGAGTTGGCTACTGTGAGAAGTTGGGTGGGTCACTGGCCTAATTGTGTTCTTACATTAACTTTGGCCATAATCTGGGATGTTAACTTCCCTGGGTCTGGCCAAGTGGGTTCCAAATAAAAAGGTAAAGGGACCCCTGACCATTAGGTCCAGTCGTGGCCGACTCTGGGGTTACCTGGAAATAAATAGGCAGGCAGTGAAGTTGGGCTGGAGCAGTGGCAGCACAGCCTACGGCGTTGCAATTAGAGACCCGGCATAGTGGTTAGTGTGTTAGGCTAAGACCCGAGAGCCAGGTTCAAATCCCCACTCAGCCACGAAGCTGGGGGACCTTGGGGGCCAGTCAGTGCCTCTCAGCCTAACCTCCCTCACAGGGCTGGGGGGGGGTGTTGAATGATTGCAGGTGGAAGAAGCGTGTAGGTCACCTGCAGCTCCTTGGAGGAAAAGGTAGGGTGTCAACAGGATAAAACAAACCTTAAATGCCATGATCTTAAAAAAAAAAAGAGATTCATTTTCCTTTTTCATTTATTACACACATCTCATATTCCTAACATTTACTATACATTCCTCCCTCCCTCCCCTCCTAGGCTTTCCCCAACTTCCACTTCTGATTTGTTTCTCCTTTCACCCACTTTGCTGCCTCCTAAAAGAAAAAACTACTAATAACATATTTGTACAATAACATCAAACCTAAAAACATAAAAATAACAGTGAATGCACCATATTATTTCTCTATCTTCTACACATTTTCTAATACTAATGATGTGAATGTTTATTTAAATCCTGCCATCAAGTCTATAGGCTTTCTTTGTTTCTGCAAGTATAATATAAATGGTTCCCATTCTTTTTCAAAGTCACTGTTGTCTTTTTCTCTTAGTCTGTCTGTCATTTTTGCCAGTTCTGAATAGTTCATCAACTTCTCCTGCCATTGTTCTTTAGCTGCTATTAAATGCCATGACCTGTCCTTTGCATCTCAACATGCAAGCATCTCAGACAAAGGATGCAAAGGGTCCATGCAGGATCCCTAGTGGGACACCTGCTTTGAATGCAGAAGATGTCTCTGTACTGCTGGAGAGCTGCCTCTCTCAGCTCCGGCAATGCAGAGGCTGCTGACGGCAGCAGAATCTCACAAGCTGGTCCCGCTGGGAAGAAGCAGCCCCTTCACTCCTGCTGCAAAGATGGAACCAGACTTGGCAACAGCCCTATAGGAAAGAGCCTCAGGAGCTGTGCTTTGCATGCAGAAGGCAGCAGACCCAACCTCCTGGGGGTGAACAACTTGCAGACTCAACACAGAAAAAGAGAACAAGAAGAACATATGTTTAAAGAAGATTGGAAAAGGTTTATTGAATATATTGGAAATAATTGTGTACAGCTGAGCATTCAGATCAATTCAACAGGGTAAATAATTTTTGATGGATGCACTAATGGGATAGTGAATGGTATAGTTTTTGTAAAATATGCAGGGATTTATGATATGCAAAATGAACCATGGAAAGAGAAGAAGGGAAGTCATTGATATCTTAAGGGTGTAAAATGAGTATTTTAATTTGTAAAACAGAAAAATTAATAAAAACTAGATTAGATAGATAGATGAGAGAGAGAGAGAAACAACAATTATATAATTGTCCAGTAGCACAATCTTTATATGCCTGAAGAAGTGTGCATGCACATGAAAGCTCATATCAAGAACAAACTTAGTTGGTCTCTAAGGTGTTACTTAGATATATTACTCTTGCTATATATATTCTCACCTCGCACCAAAATGATCTTATCATCAGGCAGTTATTCATCATATGTACCAAGTTTGCATTTTTACTTCCACATCTCCAGCAGTTGTCTGCATTTCTGAGGGCAGGGTCAGTCTTAGAAATGATGTTTGCAAGCCTCTCACAGAGTCTGTTTTGGCCACAGGGAAGGCAAACATTATGTCAACAAGCACACACCCCTGTATACTGTCCCTAAACAGAGAATTCCCTTAGCTAACACGACTGATATTTGACAATAGCCTTATCCCTCATAGTTTTATCTGATCCTGTGCGAGTCACCACCTCCACCTCCTGTGGCAGGGAGTTCCACAGGTAAAGGATGTCTTGTTGCAACAATACTTTTGCAACAGCTTAACAAGGATGGTGGGCTCCCAGAGAAAATTGCAGCAAACCACAGAGAGAGGAGCAAGGAGGCATCTTTACAGGGACAAACCAGTATTTCAAATGCTGTCAAACTAGCCTTACACATTTTTAAAAAAATGCTTCAGGCTTCATGTTTCCGAGCAAGTCAGGGGTGCTTTGTGAAGCTGGTGTTTACTCAAGACAAAGAGCAGTTCCTACAGGCAGAATATAAAGAGCCCCCGGGTGATAGAGGAGTCAAATTGCAATTTGAACCTCTCAGGCAGAAAGAACAAAAATATTCTGTTGTTGCACACTGTCACCAAAGCTGTCCATGGAGGCGAAGGTCAATTCTGTGTCCAGGGCAGCAGTCTACCAGCTCCATCTGGTACGCAGGATGAGACCCTACCTGCCCGCAGACTGTCTCGCCAGAGTGGTGCATGCTTTAGTTATCTCTCGCTTGGACTACTGCAATGCGCTCTATGTGGGGCTACCTTTGAAGGTGACCCAGAAGCTACAACTAATCCAGAATGCGGCAGCTAGACTGGTGACTGGGGGCGGCTAAAGAGACCACATAACACCGGTCTTGAAAGACCTACATTGGCTCCCAATACACTTCAGAGCACAATTCAAAGTGTGTGTGGGACTCCCTGGTCCTGAATGGGGTAACTGTGCCCCTGAAGGACCAGGTGCGCAGCCTGGGTTTCATTCTGGACTCACAGCTGTCCATGGAGGTGCAGGTCAACTCTGTGTCCAGGGCAGCTGTTTACCCTACCTGCAAGAGTACTGTCTCGCCAGAGTGGTGCATGCTCTGGTTAGCTCCCGCTTGGACTACTGCAATGCGCTCTATGTGGGGCTACCTTTGAAGGTGACCCGGAAACTGCAATTAATCTAGAATGTGGCAGCTAGACTGGTGACTGGGAGTGGCCGCCGGGACCACATAACACCGGTCCTGAGAGATCTGCATTGGCTCTCAGTAGGTTTCCGAGCACAATTCAAAGTGTTGGTGCTGACCTTTAAAGCCCTAAACAGCCTTGGTCCAGTATATCTGAAGGAGCGTCTCCACCCCATCCTTCTGCCCGGATGCTGAGGTCCAGCGCCAAGGGCCTTCTGGCGGTTCCCTCCCTGCGAGAAGCCAAGTTACAGGGAACCAGGCAGAGGGCCTTCTTGGTGGTGGCACCCACCCTGTGGAACGCCCTCCCATCAGATGTCAAGGAGATAAACAACTACCTGACTTTTAGAAGACATCTGAAGGCAGCCCTGTTTAGGGAAGCTTTTAATGTTTACTAGGCCATTGTATTTTAGTGTTCTGTTGGAAGCCGCCCAGAGTGGCTGGGGAGACCCAGCCAGATGGGCGGGGTATAAATAAATTTATTATTATTATTATTATTATTATTATTATTATTATTATTATTATTGACTAGATGGGCCCCCATTGGCCTGATCCAGCAGGCTCTTCTCACGTTCAAGTCTACACCTGGCCCTGATGGCAGGTAACGCACAAACTCACCTGTAAATGTATCTCAGCCTGGAGGCAATAATATTTCAGGGTCCTGGACCCACAGTGTTCCACGGGAGTTAATGCTGCACCCTTTAATTCCCAAGAGGAATTAGCAAAATACCACCAGGTTTCAATTTGGGTAGAACAGAGATTTGTTTATTGTAAAACGCCGGAATGGTGGCGCAGAGAGTAACAGCTGTGTGGGACAAGCAGGTAACAGGAGGTTTCCAAAAAAGTCCAGTTTGTGTCAGGACTTTGCAAGCCCATGGACATTGATAGGTCCTTCAAATTGCTCCCAGCACTGGCCTGCGACGCATATGTATGTATAGTGGCAGATTGAGGCTGACTTTTTGAAGGAAAACCACCCTGGAAGCAAAGGGGAAAAAGAACGAAATGTAAATTTAGAAAATAGGAGATAAGGGGCAGGAGAGCCAGAGTCCAGTGGCAAAGACCCTGGGCTTGTGGTTCTTGTATTGCAGGGGGCTTAGACTAGATGAGCCTTAGGGGTCCCTTCCCCATCTACAATTCTGTGCCCTTGGTCCAAACTGCTTCCTCGGGGATGGGAACATTACCTTTATCTGGGACCCTTCGAGCTGGAGGGCACAGCCTTGCCACCCTCATCGGGCTCAGAGGAGGAGCCCTTGCCAATCGTTCTTGGCTGCCTGCGTAAGGCTAGGCTTCCGCTGGCGCTAGCCAGGACATTTCAGGCTATGGTTATGTTATAACTATGTTATGGTTCTGGACTGTCAGGAGTTAACACTCCAGGAGCGTTCTTATCAACTGGGTGCACTGCCCACATAATCCGTGCTTCGTTAGCAAGGTCGGGTAGTTTTTTGTTAAGAGGCAGAGAGCTGCGAATATGCAGCTAGATTCTGCAGGTTTTCTGTTTTGAGTGCTACGAAATAAAGAGTTTTGGATTAGAAGCACTGGTGTCCAGCTGCGTTATTGAGGACACCACGTCGACACGGACAAGCCATTTGCTGCTGCGTGGGAACTCTGCTATTATCCGGTGGCGCTGTGGGTTAAACCACAGAGCCTAGGACTTGCCGATCAGAAGGTTGGCAGTTCGAATCCCCGCGACGGGGTGAGCTCCCGTTGCTCGGTCCCTGCTCCTGCCAACCTAGCAGTTCGAAAGCACGTCAAAGTGCAAGTAGATAAAAAGGTACCACTCCAGCGGGAAGGTAAACGGCGTTTCCGTGCGCTGCTCTGGTTCGCCAGAAGCAGCTTAGTCATGCTGGCCACATGACCCAGAAGCTGTACGCCGGCTCCCTCGGCCAATAAAGCGAGATGAGCGCCACAACCCCAGAGTCGGTCACGACTGGACCTAATGGTCAGGGGTCCCTTTACCTTTACCTTTAAGATTAGAAGCACTGGTGTTGAGCTGCATTATTGAGGATACCACGTTGACACGGAAAAGCCATTTGCTGCTGCGTGTGAACTCTGCTATTATCCGGCAACTGGAGAGAGTGGTTACGAAGCAGAGTGGAAGCATGTGGACGCAACTGGAAGTTTGTCAGAGTGGCAATAAATCAAATTTATTGCAGGGTCGTTGCAGCAGATTCAGTGGGTCAGAAGATATACGACCTAACAAACTTTCACAAGAGCCCACTGGAGCTGTCCAGGGTCCTGTTCTTGTCCGTCCTCTGCCTTTGACCCAACAGACTGCATGCCTCAAACAACCACAGAACTGGACAGCAGCCAGAATTCAGAATCACACCTCTGTCTGCAGTGACTACTTGAATTGGCTTATTTCTGTAATATGAGAAAGAGGCCGAGGCAAGGAATCTTCTTGCGGGATTATAAGAAGCTGATACGGGCACCATGGACCAGGCAGGCTGCAATAGGGACGCAGAAACAATGAAGAAAACTCGAAAATGCCAACGGCAGGAGTCTGGTATGAAAGACAGCAAGGTCAGGGAAAGGGAAATGTCAAAGGGCAGACAGCCACCTGCTTAGAGGAGAGGAAAGAAGGGGTCTAGTTTCCTGAAGATCACTGTGATCTGAGAATTTAGGGGCATACAAATGTTATTAAATGAATGAATGAAATGTTGAGGGTGCCAGCAAGCCTGAACACCCAGGTAACACCTTCCAAAGTCTTCCTGGAGTGCGGCCCTTGCAAGCCAGCGAAAAAGGGAGCTATTTGCTCAAGTCTCCACTGCCGTTCCTGGCTGTTCCTGGGTCTTCGTCTTCTTCCTGCCGGGTTTCGGTATCTGCTGAGAGGAACGGCCAAGTCAGAATGAGGCCCATTCGCAACCAGAAAAGAACGCAACTAGCATCTGTGCACACGCGGGTTGCAATTTGCCGCTTCTGCGCATGACATCATTTTGCACGTCTACGCATGTGCAAGGGGTGAAACCCAGAAGCAACCCGTTATGTTACTTCCGGGTCGTTGTGGGACGCAACCTGAAAACGTGCAACCTGAAGCAAACGTAACATGAGGTATGACTGTACCCCCAAGCTGCGAACCTGCTCCTTCAGAGGAACTGTAACCCCACCAAGACCTCCCAGCCATTTTGTTCCTCCTTCAAACCAATCACCATATTTTTCACTCTATAAGACGCACCAGACCATAAGACGCACCTAGTTTTTGGAGGAGGAAAATAAGAAAAAAAATATTCTGAATCTCAGAAGCCAGAACAGCAAGAGGGATCGCTGCACAGTGAAAGCAGCAATCCCTCTTGCTGTCGGAATTCAAGCCTTAGTCAGAGGAATTGGCCACTCTCCAGGTGCCCGGCTTGAGTTCCTTGTTGATCTCCCCCGTCAGCGGCTCCCGGCAAGACAAGGCGAGATCTCTATCGGCGATCCTTCTCAACGTGAGAAGAACACACCACTCCTCCCCTTCCATTCCCCAGGGAGGGGAGAGAGACAGACAGAAATGTATTTACATGCCTTTATTTCTGTCTTTCCAGCAGTACAGAGAAAACGTGTCTGCACTCTCTCAACATCAACAGCAGAGAGAGAATAACTCCTCCCATGTACTTCCAGTACAGGGTCATGTGACACTCTGAGCTAACATCCGGTGCTCAGTGCACAGAATATACTGTCCCTTGTTCCCACGGTACAGTCCCAAAACATCAACATCCTGTTTGGCTTTCCAGCCATCTGGAGCACTCAGCAGCATTGCTCCTTTTTCGTAACACTTGCTGTTCTGGCTTCTGTGATAGCTGCGCAGCCTGCATTCGCTCCGTAAGACGCACACATATTTCCCCTTACTTTTTAGGAGGGAAAAAGTGAGTCTTATAGAGCAAAAAATACGGTATGCCCCACTGCCTGACACTGAATGCTGAGCTGACTCTTTTAGTGAGTTCACCACCCAAAAAAGACCCAGAGCCGACTTGAGCACCCGTTTGGGGGAAGAATTTAGGCTATTTTGCTCCATCACAGCACTGACAGTGACCCCTCCAGCCATTCCTTTGCCTCACCCATCCATCCCTCCATCCCTCCTCCCTCTCCTCCTCACCTTGCACGGCCGCTTCTTGACCTGGAAGAACTCCACCATCCTCTGCTGCTTCTTGCTGCGCTTCGTCACGGGGCCAGGCGACTGGGGCTGGGCTCTCTTCAGGCAGGCGGCCCGCCACTCTTCCAGTCGGGTGCGAACCCGGTGCTCCCTGTGAAGCAGGTGCTCGGGTCAAAGAGTATCACAGAATTGTAGAGTCGGAAGATGAACCCGAGGGTCCTTAGTCCAACCCCGTGCAATGCAGGAATCTCAGCTAAAGCATCCATGGCAGATGGCCACCCAAACTCCACTTAGAAACCTCCAAGGAAGGAGAGACCACCGCTTTCTGAGAAAGGCAGCAGATTCAAGGGAAATAGAGGGGAAGGCTGGGAAAAGTGGCCAAAGAAGAGACTGGCGTTTTCCGCAGATCAGGGCATGTGCAAAAGCAGGAAGCTGTGCTGGCTGATGGGAGTTGCAGTCCAGAAACATATGGTCCCTTCGCTCCTTCCTCTGCTACGCCAAGACCACAAAACGCCTCTCCTGAAGGACCAGGTGCGCAGCCAGGAGTCATTTTGGACTCACAGCTGTCCATGGAGGCGCAGGTCAGTTCTGTGTCCAGGGCAGCTGTTTACCAGCTCCATCCGGTACGCAGGATGAGACCCTACCTGCCCGCAGACTGTCTCGCCAGAGTGGTGCATGCTCTGGTTATCTCTCGCTTGGACTACTGCAATGTGCTCTATGTGGGGCTACCTTTGAAGGTGACCCGGAAACTACAACTAATCCAGAATGCGGCAGCAAGACTGGTGACTGGGAGTGGCTGCCGAGACCACATAACACCGGTCCTGAAAGACCTACTTTGGCTCCCAGGACATTTCCAAGCACAATTCAAAGTGTTGGTGTTGACCTTTAAAGCCCTAAACGGCCTCGGTCCCGTATACCTGAAGGAACGTCTCCACCCCCATCATCCATCCCGGACACTGAGGTCCAGCTCCAAGGGCCTTCTGGCGGTTCCCTCACTGCGAGAAGCCAAGTTACAGGGAACCAGGCAGAGGGCCTTCTCGATAGTGGCTCCCGCCCTGTGGAACGCCCTCCCATCAGATGTCAAAGAGAAGAACAACTACCAGACTTTTAAAAGACATCTGAAGGCAGCCCTTCTTAGGGAAGCTTTTAATGTTTAACAGACCACTGTATTTTGGTACTTTGTTGGAAGCCGCCCAGAGTGGTGGGGTATAAATAAATTATTGTTACGATATACGATATATACGATATATACGATATATACGATATATACGATATATACGATATACGATATCTTTATTGTCATTGTCCCTTGTGGAACAATGAAATTGAAAGCTACATAAAACTACTACAAAACTACATAAAACCACTACAAAACTACATAAAACATTCAAAAACCCCTTAAAACTCTAAAACCCCATTTTAAAATACACTATACTACAGAGACCCCTTATGCCGCGTTTAGAACCAGAATTGCATTAGCGTAGAAACCGTTTATTATTATTATTATTATTATTATTATTATTATTATTATTACTATTACTATTATTAGTAGTAGTAGTATTATTTGCCAAGCAAGAGCAGCCACACTCACGTCTTGTGATGTGAAGTGAGAATATCCTCCAGAGAATATTCTCGAGAATATTTTCTGCTAGAAAATTATCCGGAGAACATTCTCCACAAACTGTAAATTCTAATGTAAGAACCAGTTTTACAACCCACATTTTAAAAAATCTAGTAAATAATAAGTCAAGCTGTGATATTGCCAGTGTAAGGAATGAATAATGATTTTTTTAAAAAATCCAGTTACATTACTGGGCATTGTGTCATTCACCATTGGCAGTTCTGAAATGTGAGCTACAGGGGGAGAAAATCAAAGAATGTGAATTCACTGCCTTGCCCCATTGAATAAAAGTATCTGTACAGTCTTTGGTTGCCATCTGAACAAGTTTACCCATGAATAAACATGTATATTAACTAATTATATCATTTTCAATGCATTAAAATGCTATCATTTTCAATGCGCTAAAATGAATATTCTGTTTTAAATGAAAATTCTCTAATATTCTCATTAATCGCAAATATTCTCCAATAGATCATGCTCGAGAATTTCACACCACTACTCACGCCATGTGCTTCTCATGTGCCAGGAACTGCAGCAGCCCCTCCTCGTCTGGCTCCTGCCACTCTAGCACCACTTGGCTCGGCTCGGCCACCTCGGGGTGCAGGAAGAGCCGCCGGGTCTCCTCCAAGGGCCAGTTTTCAGGCAACGGGTGCTTCTGCAAAGAGTAGGATTTTCAGCATTAACCTGTAAGAAAGAAACTTACCTGCCCTTCGCCCATCAACCCTGAGCTGCAGCCTGCAGCAGATACACACATGGGGAGGCAAATTCAGGCCCGGGGGCTGGATCCGGCCCAATCGCCTTCTCAATCTGGCCCGTGGATGGTTCGGGAATCAGCGTGCTTTTACATTAGTAGAATGTGCACTTTTATTAATAATAATAATTTATTTATTTGTACCCTGCCCATCTGGCTGGGTTTCCCCAGCCACTCTGGGCTGTTTCCAAGAAAGATTAAAAATACATTATAATGTCACACATTAAAAACTTCCCTGAACAGGGCTGCGTTCAGATGTCTTCTAAAATGCATCTCTGGGTTATTTGTGGGGCCTGCCTGGTGTTTTTACACGAGTAGAATCTGTGCTTTTATTTAAAATGCATCTCTGGGTTATTTGAGGGGCATATTCGTTCATTTCCCCCCCAAAAAATATTCTGGCCCCCCACAAGGTCTGAGAGACAGTGGACCAGCCCCCTGCTGAACCTGAGCTACAGGAACTATCTTAAGAACATAAAGAAGAGTGCGCAGGATCAGGCCGGCGGCCCTTCTAGCTGACTTTGAGCTTTCAAATTTCAGAGGCGCACAGTGCAGCGCTACGTTTTGACACCCCTACAGCACTGGTGTTGCTCCCCTGCCGTGTGGCGCCCAGTGTGGGCGCACCGGTTGCGCCACCCTAAAACTGCCTCTGCATCTGGCACAGCACCCTGCCTTGGAGAAACTTGCAAGGAGGATCCGTGCATAAGATCAGCCCTCTCCCCTCCTGGGGTTCCCAGCAACGGAGATTCAGAAGCATGGCTGCCTCTGGAAATAATAATAATAATAATAATAATAATAATAATAATAATAATAATTATTATTATTATTATTATTATTATTATTATTATTATTATTATTATTGTCAGGGAATCAGGAGCAGGAGCACTAGGGAGAGAGGATTGGGAGAGCGAAGGGGAAGAATCCGAGGGCAGCGTAGGGGAGTATGACAGTGGCCCGAGAGATTCCATGAGCTTCTCCAGCGAATCAGAAGATTCCCAGAAGGGGGCGCCGATGGTCAGGGCAAGGGGGGTCCCAGGGGGGACGCAGCAGAAACAAGGAGCCAGAGGGGAACCCCAAAGCAGCAGTGGAGGATCGGGACCAGTTTCCCCACCAGAGCGTAGTGGGGGGGAGGAGTCACATGTGTCAGGAGCAGTGTCTCCTCAAGAGAGGGAGTCAGGGCTGACCACGCCTCCAAAGGAGGGGAGGTCAGTTGCAGCTAGCCCCCCCCCCCCCCCGATGGGGGAAGCAGTGACAGCAGCAGTGGAACGGTCAGGAGGAAAGCTGCTGGCTGGGCGCGCGCGCCAAGTTCAAATGTGCAGGCGCGCGGAACAGCAGGAGACCCGGATGGGGAACCAGCTCCTAAAGCCCGCCGGAGGGAGGGAGAAGGCTCAGGGGAATCAGCGGGAGAAGAGGCTAGAAAGGGCGGAACCCCGGCGGGCAGGCGGACCCAGAGGAGGAAGGAGCAGCAGAGAAGGTGGAGCAAGGCTAGAATCTTAAATTGGTGTCAAGGGGGAGGAGACTCAGACGGAGCATCAGCGGTCTGACACTTGAGACGTGGAGCTGCGCGCTGCAGCTCTGGAAGTGAAACTGAACTTCAATAAAGACTTTTATACTTAACAACGAAGCAGCGTTGGTCCTTTGTGAGCTGGGACCTAGGGTAGCTCTGACAATTATTATTATTATTATTATTATTATTATTATTATTATTATTATACCTGAGCGCTGCAGACAGAGCGCAAGACCTGCTCAATGCTCCCGTGTTGCCGCAGCAGCGGCAAGGCCTTCTTGGGGCCCAGACCCCGGATCTTTTCGCAGTAATCACAGCCCAGCAGGATGCAGAGGTCCACAAACTGCATTCGGGAAAGGCGCAGGGATGGGGAGAGGAGAGGAGAGGAGGGAGGAAGACACCAGCGTCACACAACACAGCAGGATAATAATAATAATAATAATAATAATAATAATAATAATAATAATAATTTATTTATACCCCACCCAACTGGCTGGGTTTCCCCAGCCACTCTGGGCGGCTTCCAATAAAACACTAAAATACAATAACCTATTAAACATTAAAAGCTTCCCTAAACAGGGCTGCCTTCAGATGTCTTCTAAAAGTCTGCTAGTTGTTTATCTCTTTGACATCTGGTTGGAGGGCGTTCCACAGGGCGGGTGCCACTACCGAGAAGGCCCTCTGCCTGGTTCCCTGTAACTTGGCTTCTCCCAGTGAGGGAACCACCAGAAGGCCCTCAGCACTGGACCTCAGCGTCCGGGCAGAACGATGGGGGTGGAGACGCTCCTTCAGGTATTCTGGACCGAGGCCGTTTAGGGCTTTCAAGGTCAGCACCAACACTTTGAATTGTGCTCGGAAACGTACTGGGAGCCAGTTTACGTCTTTCAAGACCGGTGTTATATGGTGTCGGCAGCCGCTCCCAGTCACCAGTCTAGCTGCCGCATTCTGGATTAATTGCAGTTTCCAGGTCACCTTCAAAGGTGCTCCCAGTTCTGCTCCTGGTTCTGCTTCTGAGCAGCTGCTCCAGTTCTGCTTCTGCAGAACCAGCCTCTCCTCACAGTGGCGGAGGAAGCCTATCGGGCATCTGGGGCGGCGTGCCCAGAGGAGCAGGGGGGCACCCATGGGTATGGGGAAACACGGTGCCCAGAGGGAGGGATTGGAGGCACCCATAGGGACGGCACTGTTGGTTTCTGTTTGTTGCCGCTGTGCAGTGCTTTGGAGTCACAAGACTCTGTTTACATTCCAGAGCTTCCAGGCTATTGGAAGTCTCACGGAAGACAGGAGACGGATGTTGCTATTACTGGTTTCCTGTTCCTTTGTTTTTAGAGTTGCTCTCTGCTCTCACAGAGAGAGGATATATTTCTTTTCTGTCTGCGTAGCTTAGTAATAAAACTCTTAGCATGTAGCTCATATTTCTCATTCCTTCCCTGTGCTGGATACTCTGCATAATGGGGGAATGAGCCTTATCAGAGGCTCAGGTTGTTAATCAAGTCAGAGGACTCAACTGGAGGAGTCGCTCGGTCGAACGCAAGTCCGACAGACACAGGGCGCGTGGCACCCATAGGGATGGAGGGGCACACTGCCCATAGGGATGGGGCGGGGTGTGCCGTGGGGCCTCAGCCACCTACATTGGGGGGGGCAGGCAGTAGATGGACAGCGTAGGGCCTCCAGGCTGTGATGGCCTGGGACTCGGACTCGGAACCAGAGGAGACTCAGTCTGCACCGGATCCTTTGCCTCAGGCATCATCTGAACCAAGTCTGGGGCCTGATCCTGAAGAGGCCCAGTCTGCACAGGTTCCCCTGCAACAAGCACCAGCTGGGCCGAGTCAGGGGCCTGATCCTGCCCTGGCTCCAGATGTGGGGATGACCTCATTAACTTCAGCTGAGCCATCACTTACAGCTGCTCCAGGGGAGGCTGAGGCGGCCTCTGGGTCTAGTAACCCACCAACGTCTCCCGAGCTGCAGAGACGAAGGTCTGAGAGAAGGAGAGACCTGCGGACTCACAGGAGGAGTGCTCTCCTTCAGGCGAAACAAGGAGGTGAGTCGCCGGGGCATCAGGACTGGCCGTTACCCCGGCAGAGATAAAAGGCTATTGGACCCTGCCCCAGGTTGTGGGAGCTACATTGCTGTATGCCAGATCCTGCCTGAGATCCTGTACCTGTCCTTGCCTGGTTTCCTGCCTCGTGTCCTGCCTTGACCCTGTCGGACTGACTCCCAGCGGATCCTTTAGATTCTGGACCGGACCTGGACTGCGTTTCTTGGGTTACCCCCAGGCCCAGCACACAGGCACCCAAGATGCGTGGCTCGGGTGCGCTGCAGAAGCCGCAGTGAGTGTCGGCCACGATTTTGTCACCCCCCTGAGTGGGGACACTTGGGGCAGACCACAACTACCGCACCCCCCCTTGCTACGCCCTTGTCTCCTCACCTGCTCTTGCGTTAAGCCCAGCTTTTGCAGAACCACCGGCAAGGAGATCTCTTCCAGGTCTCTAGAGGAGATAAAAGAAACCACGCAGAATCCATTACGACCCCAGGGAACAAAGTCGACCCGATTTCTCACTGCACAACGGCCGGCCACAGATTCCTGCATTGTGACACCAAGGGGCTGGACTCTGGAAGGAAGAGGAATTCTACCAGGGAAGAATCGCAAATCAAGAGGATGGACTCTGCCAAAATGGCGAAACTAACTGGGAAGCTCAGAAGCCGAGAAGACAAGAACTTTTTTTTAAAATGGGGAAATGGCGGAGGAAGCCTATCGGGCATCTGGGGCGGTGTGCCCAGAGGAGCAGGGGGGGCACCCATGGGTATGGGGGAACACGGTGCCCAGAGGGAGGGATTGGAGGCACCCATAGGGACGGCACTGTTGGTTTCTGTTTGTTGCCGCTGTGCAGTGCTTTGGAGTCACAAGACTCTGTTTACATTCCAGAGCTTCCAGGCTATTGGAAGTCTCACGGAAGACAGGAGACGGATGTTGCTATTACTGGTTTCCTGTTCCTTTGTTTTTAGAGTTGTTCTCTGCTCTCACAGAGAGAGGATATATTTCTTTTCTGTCTGCGTAGCTTAGTAATAAAACTCTTAGCATGTAGCTCATATTTCTCATTCCTTCCCTGTGCTGGATACTCTGCGTAATGGGGGAACGAGCCTTATCAGAGGCTCAGGTTGTTAATCATGTCAGAGGACTCAACTGGAGGAGTCGCTCGGTCGAACGCAAGTCCGACAGACACAGGGCGCGTGGCACCCATAGGGATGGAGGGGCACACTGCCCATAGGGATGGGGCGGGGTGTGCCGTTACAGGATACAGAAAAGTTTCTCTCATAACTCTAGCAGCTCACAGGATATCCGATGAAGCTGAATTCAAGACGGATAAAAGAATTCCTTCATGCCGCGCACAGTTAAACTGTGGAACTCACTGCCACAAGGAGGACCAATGAGCACCAGATGGAATGGCTTTTATAAGAGCTCTGGACGGATTCATGGAGGGCAAGACTATCAGGGGCTCCTAGCAGTCGGAGGCAGCGATGCTTCGGAATACCAATTGCTGGAGGGGAGAGTGGGTTTTTTGCTCAAATCCTGGTTGCGGGTTTCCCATAACGGGCATCTGGTGGGCAGTGGCGTAGCAAGGTCAGGTGGTAGCCGGGGCAGAAAATTTCTTGTCACACACACACACACCCATTGAAATTTAATTAATTTTTTTTGCCTGCAAATATGGTTTGACTTTATTTCATATTTTTGGTGGGAACCAGAGTTTTTGTGGAGGAGCCGGCGGACGGACCGTTTTGACAGCAGGAAACCTGCGCGCACCAAAGCCATAGCATCTCTTGCAGACGTTGAGTGCCAAACAGCATTTTGTCACTTGTGCCAGCCCTGCTAGTGTGAGGTGCTGCCCCAGTGAGAACAGGATAGCGCATAAAAACAGAACATAAAAACAAGGGCCACAGGGAGACTGATGATGGCAGATGGGAAAGCGAAGGTAGAATTACATACAGACAGCATTATAAAAAGGGAGAAACTCCTCTATGTTCTTGTCTACTGTTTTCCATCTGTAATCATGATTGTTCAGAATTAAAGGGAAGTCAATGTCCATGTTCATGTTTCCCATGAAGTTGCATTTCAGAAAGCTTGTAAGAACGTAGACACAATTTTATTTTCTATTCTATTTAAAATGTTCTGTAATCTACAAGTAATATTAATGACTAGTAAACCAGTGTTGCAACCTTTAAAAAAGAGAGAGAGAGAGAGAACAGGATATTGGACTAGATGGTTCTGCAAGCTCTTCTTCTGTTTCTTAACTCAGGTTGCCTCACAAACGCCCAGCCCAGAACAATCCACGATGCTCCAGCTTCCACAATGAGTTTCAGGCCTTGATCTTGCTAGGAATGGACACACTCTGCCCCCCGGAAACCCCTCCCACCTGCTCTCTGCCTCCGACCTGTGGGAGCTGGGAAGGCACTCTGCACATGCCCAGAGTCTTTACCGCTTCCATTCAAGTCCAGGACACACTCACCCGTTCTTGGCGTTCAGGTGCCGCAGGAGACGTGAGCTTCCGAAGGGCAGCGCATCCATGTCCTCCGTGGCCGTGCACCAGGCGCGCCCGGACTTCACCAGAGCTGCGCATGTCGCTTCTGCCTCAGCTGGCGCCTAAGAGGGAGAGGAGGAGGGGAGAGGGGGTTAGGCTGGATGACCTTTAGGGGTCCCTTTACAGTTCTGTGATTCTATGGGGGGAGAGAAAGAGAGGTTCCCTCGCATATAAGTATATAAATATGCTGCATTGGATGTAAATATGTGAACACGGAAGCATAGATTTGTAGGGTTGGAAGGGACCCCAGGCGGTCATCTATCCCAACCCCGAGACGCAGGAGACATTGTGTACCTGCACACAGGGAACCCCCAAGTAACCCAGCAGCCTCTCGGAGTCTCTTCTCGGCAGCCGTTGTGGGGGCTCGTCTGCAACAGGATCTGAAAGACGCAGGAATAATAATAATAAATAAAATTTTATTTATATCCCGCCCTCCCCAGCCGAAGCCGGGCTCAGAGGGTCTGGGGGCGGGGCTCTCCCTGCCGTAGCCCCAACTGCCCACCAATAAAAGGGGCAGTGACCCCCAACTAGGGGAGTCTGAGACAGTCTTACCTGCAGCTTTCCTCTTGGCTCCAGAGACTGCGGCGCGTTTCGCCAACTGCAAGGGGAGCGGAGACAGAAAGAAGAATTGCGCAGAATTGCTTCTCCCTTTCCTGGATGGGGGGAGGATGAAAGAGCGTCTCCACCCCCATCATTCAGCCCAGACACTGAGGTCCAGCGCCGAGGGCCTTCTGGCGGTTCCCTCGCTGCGAGAAGCCAAGTTACAGGGAACCAGGCAGAGGGCCTTTTCGGTAGTGGCGCCCGCCCTGTGGAACGCCCTCCCACTAGATGTTAAGGCAATAAACAACTATTTTACTTTTAAAAGACACCTGTAGGCAGCCCTGTTTAGGGAAGTTTTTAATGTCTGACACTGTATTGTTTTTGCTATTTGGTTGGAAGCCGCCCAGAGTGGCTGGGGAAGCCCAGTCAGATGGGCGGGGTATAAATAATAAATTATGATGATGATGATGTGCAGTTTCAGATTAACAGCAGCCTGAAACGTGGCAAAGTCAGGCCGCAATAGGAAAATGGGGTGAATGGGGGGAGAGAGAGACTTCTAATTCTCTCCATGGTCAATGTGGTCCCTGCCTTTCCGGGTGAGACTCTCCCCCTGCACTTCTAGCCAGCCCTGGGGGTCAGTGTTTGGGTTTCGCCCTCCCAGCCCACCCGGGATCCCCTCTTACGAACCACTCTCTCCTTGAGGTCTGGGGGTTTCCCATCAAAGACGAAGACGGGCTTGACGCCGTTTTCCAAGAGACGCATCGTCCGGTAAAAGAGCCCCTGCAGGGAACTGGAACAGAAGAGGAGGCAGTGTGTGAGCAGGGGGCAGGGGGGGGGGAGGCAAAGCAAGGCAGCCCCACAAAAGGGGGCAGGGATGCAAAGGAGACAGGAGTGAGCAGGGAGACCTGGGCAGAACTCAAACTCAAGCCCTGCCAGTGCAGGTGTGCATCGCCATCATGGGGAAATGGACCAGAAGGAAGCAGGGGAATCATAGAATCGGAAGGGACCCTAGGGCCATCTAGTCTGACCCCCTGCAATGCAGGGATCTCAGCTCAAGCATCCATGACGGGTGGCCACCCAAGCTCTGCTTAAAAACTTCCAAGGGAGGAGAGTCCATCACCTTCTCAGGATGTCCGTTCCACTGGCAAACAGCTCTTACTATCAGAAAGTTCTTCCTGATGTTGAATCTCCTTCTTGTGACTTGAAGCCGTGGGTTCGAGTCCTGCCCTCCAGAGCAGCAAAAGGCAAGCTTGCTCCCTCTTCCCTGTGACAGTCCTTCAGATAACTATCATAGCACCTCTCAGTCTCCTCCTCTCCAAGCTAAACATACCTGGCTCCTTCAACCGCTCTTCATAAGGCTTCGTTTCCAGAACTTTTATCATATTGGTTGGTCTGCACACCTTCCAACTTGTTAATAATAATAATATTAAACTAATGTACCCAGGACTAGACAGAGGACTTCAGGTGGGATGTACACTAGACATCTGCTGATACAGCCTAGAAGGTAAAAGGTAAGGGATGCGGGTGGCGCTGTGGTCTAAACCACAGAGCCTAGGACTTGCTGATCAGAAGGTTGGCAGTTCGAATCCCCATGACGGGGTGAGCTCTCCTTGCTCTGTCCCTGCTCCTGCCCACCTAGCAGTTCGAAAGCACGTCAAAGTGCAAGTAGATAAATAGGTACCGTTCCAGCAGGAAGGTAAACGGCGTTTCCGTGCGCTGCTCTGGTTCGCCAGAAGCGGCTTAGTCCTGCTGGCCACATGACCCGGAAGCTGTACGCCGGCTCCCTCGGCCAATAAAGTGAGATGAGCGCCGCAACCCCAGAGTCAGCCTGGACCTAATGTCAGGAGTCCCTTTACCTTTACTATCCGATCTCCTCTCAGTCTCCTCTGTTGCAGGCTAAACATATTCAACTCCTTCAACCGTTCCTCATAAGGTTTGGTTTCCAGACCCTTGATTGTCTTGGTTGCCCTCCTCTGCACACCTTCCAGCTTGTCGACATCCTTCTTAAATTGTGGTGCCCGTAAATGGACACAGTATTCCAGGCGTGGTCTGACCAAGGCAGAACAGAGAGGCACTATTGCTTCTCTTGATCTGGACGCTAGACGTCTATCAATGCAGCCTAGAATAGCGTTAGCTGCTTTTGCTGCCGCATCACAAACCACCAAGACCCTTAGATTGTCTCAGAGCCATAGATCTCACACTGGGAAACTGAGGGCATCAGTTTGGCAACGAGCTGGAACAATAATTGCCCAGGAAACAGCCTGCTTAAAGCAAAAGTGAGAGGGCACAAAAACTTGAAATACCTGAAAGACTCACTGAGATCACCTGGGGAAATTCTACCTTTGGCACCACACCCTGCAAAATATCACAGGGCGGTGACCTGAACATTTTTCACTATTGTCCCTGTACTGGGGATATCAGGCTTTCCCTAACCCAGAAGATGTGCTTTGACAACCTGAACCTCTGTTTTTATACGCTTTGAAACCAACTGTTTTACTAGTTCCACGCTGTATTGTTGTTTTAATGATATTTATATATTTATTTATGAAAACCGCTTGATGGCAAAACACCTCAAAGCGGTTTACAGAAAGAATATAAAACATTAAAGCCATCAATTGCGGGGGGGGGGGGGGGAGCAGCAATAAGTTAAGACTTTGGAAAAGTTAAAATACAGCAATAGGCTAAAAACAGATTAAGACTCGCACCCGCTTTCTAAACAGTTGGGAAGACTTGCATAAACCAGAATATTTTTAGCTGGTGCGGAAAAGAGTTCAGTGACGGCACCTTCCTGCTATCAATAGGCGGGGAGTTCCAAAGTGCTACTACACTAAAAGAGAGAGTTCTTACAAATGCAGAATGACTATTATGGGTATTTTGTGGCACATGCAGTGTGCCAGTTCCGCAGTCGAGTGTGTATACATGTCTTCCAAAGCAACTACTCCAGAGGTCAGCAAACTTTTTCAGCAGGGGGCCGGTCCACTGTCCCTCAGACCTTATGGGGGCCGGACCATATTTTTTTGGGGGGGGGAATGAATGAATTCCTATGCCCCACAAATAACCCAGAGATGCATTTAAATAAAAGGACACATTCTACTCATGTAAAAACACGCTGATTCCCAGACCGTACGCAGGCCTGATTTAGAAGGCGATTGGGCCGGATCCGGACCCCAGGCCTTAGTTTGCCTACCCATGAACTACTCTATTCCAAACTTAGAAAGAGAAAGCGTAACGCTGGTGGTCAACAAGAGAGATTTAAAGACTCTCTCAAGGCAAATCTAAAGAAATGTAATATAAACACTGACAACTGGGAAACACTGGCCTGCGAGCGCTCCAGTTGGAGAACAGCCTTTACCAAAGGTGTCATGGGCTTTGAAGACACTCGAACTCAGAACGCAAGGGAGAAACGTGCTAAGAGGAAGGCACGCTTGGCAAATCCACACCGGGATCAGCTCCCGCCCGGAAACCTATGTGTCCACTGTGGAAGGACGTGTGGATCCAGAACTGGCCTCCACAGTCACTTACGGACTCAATGTTAAAGCTGTGTTTATGGAAGACAATCTTACTTGGCTACGAGGGATCACCAAAGTAGAAGACATGACTTATAATAATAATAATAAATTTTTATTTATATCCCGCCCTCCCCAGCCAAAGCCGGGCTCAGAGCGGCTAACAACAGTAAAATAATACAGCATTCTAAAATCAATTCATTATAAAATCAGTTCAACAGTTTATTAGTATTAAGTGGCTTACAAATGCTTTTAAATCAACAAACATTCTTTTTTAAAACTTACTTGCAACTTCTCACCTGATATTTTCCCCATGGCGGTTGATGATCTTTGGCATAGCCGTGCGGAACTGGTAAAAAGCGACGGAGACATCCATCGCCACCACACGCCCTGAGCCAAGCAGGAGGGAAAAGAACTTAATCATTCTATGTACGTATCTGCTTGTTCTGTTTCTATCCCACATTTTTTTCTGAGGAGCTCAAGGTGGCGTATGCATGGTTCTGCCGCTCTTTGTTTAATTCCCACGACAACGGCAGCCCTGTGAGGTAGGGTTAGGCTGAGAGGAAGAAAAGGCAGAGAGGAATGGTTCTGGTTGCCTCACCTCAAAAAGGAGATTGCAGAAAAGATTCAGAAAAGGAGAACCAAAATGATTGAGGGACTGGAGAGACTCCCTTTTGGAGAAAGGCTGAAGCATTTGGGACATCTTAGTTTAGAAAAAGGAGACTTTAGAGAGGTGACAGCATAGAAGTTTATAAAAATTAGGAATGGAATGGGGAAAGTCGGCAGACAAAGCTTTTCAAGCAGAATAGAAATTTTAGGAAATAAAATAAAATAGTAATACTTGTTCCAGGAGACGGTCTAAGGACAAGTAGGGATGCCTGGGGGCAGGAAAGCCACGGGGAACCCCCATGTACCCCACTCTGAGCCCCACGGTGGTGGGATGTAAACAGACGAAATAAATAATACCTTCCCATCAGTCAGAAATTCTGGCTCTAGACTCCCAGACAGACCCGCTTCTCCCTTCGGACGCCATGCACCCCCTACATGAGACTTCTGCGCCCCACACGGCCAAGCCAGAGCACAGGGGAGTGTTTTGGGTGCAGGAGCGGGGGGCTATGAATCGGCTGGCGGGAAAGGCACTCTGCACATGCTCAGATTCAGCCTCAGACTCAGTTCTAAGTACCTAAGAAGAGTCTGCCGCATCAGGCCAGTGGCCCATTTAGTCCAGATCCTGACCTCACAGTGGCCAACCAGATGCCTCAGCCAGCAAGCAGGATTTGAGCGTAAGAGATCTGCAGTTTCTGGGATTCAGAAGCATTTACGGCCTCCAGCTGCGAAGGCAGAGCCTGAATTTGCCCAACCCTCTTCTAAACCCATCCAAATTCCTGCAACAGCGAGTTCCCTAGTTCAGCTCCAGCTCCCACAGTTGAACGGGAGATGCTGTTCCCTTTTTTAAGATACATTTTTATTAGTTCTTTAACATATGTGGAACGCCCTTCCAGCAGATGTCAAAGCGATAAACAACTACCTGACATTCAGAAGACATCTTAAGGCAGCCCTGTTCAGGGAAGTTTTTAACGTGTGATATTTTATTGTATTTTTGGTTTTTATGGAAGCCGCCCAGAGTGGCTGGGGAGGCCCAGCCAGATGGGCGGGGTATAAATAATAAATTATTATTATTATTATTATTATTATTATTATTATTATTATTATACCATTTCCAACAATAATTAAACATACTTTCACATCTTATGCATTTTTTTTGACTTCCGTCAGTCCTGTCTGAAAATTTCCCAATCTAATCTCTCAGTATGCATTCCTTTTTTCCCTATCACATTTCAAACTTATAACCAACATCTCCACCTTTTTCTACTTTGTAACACTTCATATATTTCTCCTTACAAAACTGGACAAAATGACAGGAAGGATCCGAAACCCTGCAGGACCAGACATTTTCAGAAGATTGGAAGAACTATATGAATTATTTGCAGAGCAACTAATCAACAAATTACGTTAGAAGTTTTGTAAGGAGATGCTGTTCCCGCCCTGGCAAAGCTTTAACTTGCACCAGAGACCCAAAGGTCATCATCCAGCCCAACCAGTCAAGATGCCCGCAATCCTCTGGGACAAGGCACCCCCAAACTCAACCCTCCAGCTGTTTTGGGACTACAACTCCCATCATCCCTAGCTAACAGGACCAGTGGTCAGGGATGATGGGAATTGTAGTTCCAAAACAGGTAGAACACCAAGTTTGGAGGCAGAGGAACCAGAGACGAAATTGCAAACATGCAATAGTTCAAGCTATGGTTTTCCCAGTAGTGATGTATGGAAGTGAGAGCTGGACCATAAAGAAGGCTGATCGCCAAAGAATTGATGCTTTTGAATTCTGGTGCTGGAGGAGACTCTGGAGAGTCCCATGGACTGCAAGAAGATCCAACCTCTCCATTCGGAAGGAAATCAGCCCTGAGTGCTCACTGGAAGGACAGATCGTGAAGCTGAGGCTCCAAGATTTGGCCACCTCATGAGAAGAGAAGACTCCCTGGAAAAGACCCTGATGTTGGGAAAGATGGAGGGCACAAGGAGAAAGGGACGACAGAGGATGAGATGGTGGGACAGTGTTCTTGAAGCTACCAGCATGAGTTTGACCAAACTGCGGGAGGCGGTGGAAGACAGGAGTGCCTGGCGTGCTCTGGTCCAGGGGGTCACGGAGAGTCAGACACAACTAAATGACTAAACAACAACAACAAGGACTACCATAAGTTTTAACAAAAAAAAAATTTCTTTCCAGTAGCACCTTAAAGACCAACTAAGTTAGTTCTTGGTATGAGCTTTCGTGTGCATGCACACTTCTTCAGAAGGTATCTGAAGAAGTGTGCATGCACACAAAAGCTCATACCAAGAACTAACTTAGTTGGTCTTTAAGGTGCTACTGGAAAGAAAAAAAAATTTTTGTTTTGACTATGGCAGACCAACACGGCTACCTATCTGTAACTGGTACCATAAGTTTTGTAAGGAGATGCTGTTCCCGCCCTGGCAAAGTTTTAACTTGCACCAGAGACCCAAAGGTCATCATCCAGCCCAACCGGCGGAGATGCCTGCGATCCTCTGGGACAGGCATCCCCAAACTCAGCCCTCCAGCTGTTTAGGGACTACAACTCCCATCATCCCTAGCTAACAGGACCAGTGGCCAGGGATGATGGGAATTGTAGTTCCAAAACGGGTTGCGCACCGAGTTTGGGGATGCCTGCAGTCTGGGAGATGCAGGATGGGCGCAAAAGGCGGCGGCAGCGCTCACCCCGGTAGTCTTCCAGCTGGACGGAGCTCACGGCGTCCGGCGCCTGCTCCCGGATCAGCTCGGCCAGCCTGGAGATCCCCATGGCCGGATCCCTGCGCAACCCTCCGGCTCTGCGCGCCACCGCCCTTCCTTCCTCGGGGTGGATCGGGAGGAGGAGCCCGGCCAGCTGGAAGCGGGAGCGAGCCCGGGCCGGAAAGGGGCGCGCCCAGCTGCTTGCCTTCCAGAGCCAGCAAGAGTGCCTCTGAGCACGTGCAGAGAGCCCCCTTCTTGCAGCCGCGCGGTGCTTTCCAGTTGAAACTCTCCAAACCATTCTTTACGCAATGCTTTCCTAAAAAAATGTTTAGGGGTATACTTTTCGTTTTGACTCAAGAAAATCACCGTTTTATCGTTCAGATCGGGGGAAATTAATGCATTCAATGGACAAAAGTGCAAAGATTCACCAAATGTTTAGGGTTGGGGAGCCGCCCAGAGTGGCTGGGGAAACTCAGCCAGATGGGCGGGGTAAATAAATTATTATTATTATTATTATTATTATTATTAGGGTCTGCGTTCCCCCAGAAAAAAGCACTGTTCTTATGTTTTGTTTTTTACTGTATACTCCACCAAGAGCGGCACAGTTAACTAAATTTCTGCATCCGAAGGCCATAGGGGGTTGACGGTATAAAAGCACCAATATGCATCCCGCACGAACAAATGAAAATTATAACTGCGCTCGTAGCCAGATCACCCCCAGCTTAAATATTAATATGTTTTTGCAGCAGGTCCCTTTTTGTTCCGTGTCAAAGAGGCAGATGACCCAGGCAAAGGTCCCTGCCCCGAGGAGCGCACAATCGCCAGCTTTTTCTCCGTATTTTTGGGGGGAGGAAGGGGAGTTATTCCTCGCCAGCTGCTCGTGTTAATATTCGTTTTATCTTTGGTAATCCAGGATCGCACTTCCTTACTGCAGCCGCTGAGCCGGTGCAGTTTTTTGAGCAGTGCAATCTGGAGCAGGTCTACTCAGAAGTAAGTCCCGTTGACTTCCTCGGGAATCCCTCCCAGGTAAAGCGTGCAAACTGGACTGCAGCTCTCCCCTCTCTCCTAACACTAAAATTATTATTATTATTATTATTATTATTATTATTTATTAATTATTATTTTTTATTATTATTATTATTATTATTATTATTATTATTATTATTATTATTATTATTATTATTATTATTATTATTATTATTATTATTATTAACACTAGAACACCCAAGGAAGACAAACGCATCTTCCTGATTGGGCGCCCTAAGTTTCTTGTCGCAACAACGCTCCCTTTCCTCTAGGGCTGGGTGCTACTGCGCGTGCTCAGTCCCGACCGCGCCTGCCCAGTAGCGACCGCTGAAGCCGCTGCCCTTTTCCCTTGCCCTCACTAGGAAGGCCCAATCCAAGAAGAGTTATTTGAGCAAAAGAAGAAGCCTCTTCTAAAAGAAGTCAAGAGAAAGGCCGAGAGTCTCTCCCGGCTGGGACGAAACCTCCCAAAGTGGCTTTGTTTCCCCCCCTTCGCGGAGAAAAGGAAGTCTCTATGGTTCCTTCTTGCCTCTCTAGCCTGGCGCACTCTATGGCTCTTTCCTCTTCCGGTTTTCCTCTCGACGTGCCGCTCTAGCCGTGGGAAACTCGCTGTCGGGCGCTTGGCGGACTCCGGGGGAGAAACGGGCCGGGTAGGGAGAGGAGAGGGAGGCGCGGGCCGGGCAAATGGAGGCCGGGGGAGCCCAGCCCTCCCTCCTTTTCTTTTCCGGGACTTTCGCTCCCTGGGGACTTGGCGTGGAGGAGACGCGACACAAAAGGAAGAGGGGTCGGGAGGGAGAAGGAAAAAGGCAAACTCAGACCCTAGAGGGTCGTTTATTATTATTATTATTATTATTATTATTATTATTATTATTATTATTATTATTATTAATGTGCACCAGCGGTTCCCAAAGTGGGCTTCTCTGGAGAGGGTGGCACTCTAAGAGGCAAGGGGTCCCAGACTCGCAATTTAGGAGACGCGACACAAAAGGAAGAGGGGTCGGGAGGGAGGAGGAAAAAGGCAAACTCAGACCCTAGAGGGTTGTTTTTTTTATTATTATTATTATTATTATTATTATTATTATTATTTCATGTGCACCAGCGGTTCCCAAAGTGGGCTTCTCTGGAGAGGGTGGCACTCTAAGAGGCAAGGGGTCCCAGACTCGCAATTTAGGAGACGCGACACAAAAGGAAGAGGGGTCGGGAGGGAGGAGGAAAAAGGCAAACTCAGACCCTAGAGGGTTGTTTATTATTATTATTATTATTATTATTATTATTATTATTATTATTATTAATGTGCACCAGCGGTTCCCAAAGTGGGCTTCTCTGGAGAGGGTGGCACTCTAAGAGGCAAGGGGTCCCAGACTCGCAATTTAGGAGACGCGACACAAAAGGAAGAGGGGTCAGGAGGGAGGAGGAAAAAGGCAAACTCAGACCCTAGAGGGATGTTTTTTATTTTATTATTATTATTATTATTATTATTATTATTATTATTATTATTTCATGTGCACCGGCGGTTCCCAAAGTGGGGTTTTCTGGAGAGGGGGACGAGCTAAGAGGCAAGGGGGCCCAGCACCGCTTTGAAATGGTCAGACTCGCCATTTAGGAGAAATAATAATAATAATAATAATAATAATTTATTTATACCCCGCCCTCCCCAGCCAAGACCTGGCTCAGGGCGGCTAATGACACAAAAGGAAGAGGCGTCGGGAGGGAGGAGGAAAAAGGCAAACTCAGACCCTAGAGGGTTGTTTTATTATTATTATTATTATTATTATTATTATTATTATTATTATTATTAATGTGCACCAGCGGTTCCCAAAGTGGGGTTCTCTGGAGAGGGTGGCACTCTAAGAGGCAAGGGGTCCCAGACTCGCAATTTAGGAGACGCGACACAAAAGGAAGAGGGGTCGGGAGGGAGGAGGAAAAAGGCAAACTCAGACCCTAGAGGGTTGTTTATTATTATTATTATTATTATTATTATTATTATTATTATTATTATTAATGTGCACCGGCGGTTCCCAAAGTGGGGTTCTCTGGAGAGGGTGGCACTCTAAGAGGCAAGGGGTCCCAGACTCGCAATTTAGGAGACGCGACACAAAAGGAAGAGGGGTCGGGAGGGAGGAGGAAAAAGGCAAACTCAGACCCTAAAAGGGTATTATTATTATTATTATTATTATTATTATTATTATTATTATTAATGTGCACCGGCGGTTCCCAAAGTGGGCTTCTCTGGAGAGGGTGGCACTCTAAGAGGCAAGGGGTCCCAGACTCGCAATTTAGGAGACGCGACACAAAAGGAAGAGGGGTCGGGAGGGAGGAGGAAAAAGAAAAACTCAGACCCTAAAAGGGTATTATTATTATTATTATTATTATTATTATTATTATTATTATTATTTCATGTGCACCAGCAGTCACCAAAGTGGGGTTTTCTGGAGAGGGGGGCGTGCTAAGAGGCAAGGGACCCCAGCGCCACTTTCAAATGGTCAGACTTGCCATTTAGGAGATGCGACACAAAAGGAAGAGGAGTTGGGAGGGAGGAGGAAAATGGCAAACTCAGACCCCAGAGGGTTTCTTCTTATTATTATTTCATGTACACCAGCGGTTCCCAAAGTGGGGTTCTCTAGAGAGGGGGGTGCAGTAAGAGGCAAGGGGTCCCAGACTCGCAATTTAGGAGATGCAACACAAAAGGAAGAGGGGCAGGGAGGGAGGACGAAAAACGCAAACTCAGACCCTAGAGGGTTTTTTTAAAAAAAAAATTCATTCGCACCAGCAGTTCCCAAAGTGGGGTTCTCCAGAGAGCGGTCAGCAGAGCACTGGACGTGAGACGGACTGCTGGACTTTGAGAATCTAGGTCAAGTTCATCCATTGGGTCGAATCAGCCTTGTCGTATTTATTCATTCAATTTCTTTCCTGCCCGCCATCCGAGGATCGCAGGGCAGTTTGCAACATGGAAACACAAAAATACATAACAGAGGAATAAAAACGAAGAAGAAAGTAAATAGTTTTAATTGGCCTTTGAATAAATGCACAATAATTGGTACCTGTTTCTCATTTTTGTGTGTCGTTATCCTTCTCACTGCACACTGCTATTCTGAGTAAGACTTTTTATAGGGCTGGATAGGAAGCGCTAGGGGTGAGTTTATGGAACCAGATATACCGTATTTTTTGCTCTATAAGACTCATTTTTTTCCGTCCTAAAAAGTAAGGGGAAATGTGTGTGCGTCTTATGGAGCGAATGCAGGCTGTGCAGCTATCCCAGAAGCCAGAACAGCAAGAGAGATCGCTGCTTTTGCTGCACAGCGATCCCTCTTGTTCTGGCTTCTGAGATTCAGAATATTTTTTTTCTTGTTTTCCTCCTCCAAAAACTAGGTGCGTCTTATGGTCTGGTGCGTCTTATAGAGCGAAAAATACGGTATATCACACCCAAATGACCACAAAATCCAGCGCCTTTGCTTTACCCTTTGCCCAACTTTTCATTAAAAGTCAGGTTTTTTCCTGCTTTAGAAATATGCCGCCATCTTTCCAACCACGCACCTGAGGTTATCAGTTTTTGGTTATGAACTTCAGCCCCACGGCTGAGCCCAGGTGAGCAGCGTTCAGTCTGATCCTCTGCCTGCCCTGCCCTCAATCTTGGGGGAAGTGCTGGATACTTGATTACCTGTCTGAAATTGCCTCCTGGTTAGGAGATGCAGAGAGCAAGAACTTTGCCTCCGACACCTGACTTCCCGATTCATTGTCTTGTAGCTGGATGCCCGCGCAGCAGCCGTGTCTCATCCTGACTCCTGGGCTCTTTAACCTGCACGCTCCTTCCCTCGCAGAGCAAAAGTCGCCATGGCAGAGTGAGTGTCTCAGAATCAAAACGGCTGACCCTGGGGCTGGCCGCTTGTCCCTTCCAAGGACCAACAGTGGAACCAGACTCCCTTGGGACTCCTTCCTTGGAGCAGACAGATACCGTATTTTTCGCTCTATAGGACGCACTTTTTCCCCTCCAAAAATGAAGGGGAAATGTGTGTGCGTCCTATAGAGCGAATGCAGGCTTTCGCTGAAGCCTGCAGAGTGAGAGGGGAGACCCCGCCGCCAGCCCCACAAGGTCGGGGGACAGTGGGGAGGCACAGCGCGTCTCCCCACTGTCCCCGGACCTGATCTCAAGGCGGGCGGCGGGGAGAAGAGCGCTTCTCCCCGCTGCCTGCCTCGCAAGCTCCGGGGACAGTGGGGAGGCGCAGCGCGTCTCCCCGCTGTCCCCGGACCTGGTCTGAAGGCGGGCTGCGGGGAGAAGAGCGCTTCTCCCCGCTGCCGGCACCACAAGCGCCTGGGGGGGAAATAAATTTTTTTCCTTTATTTCCCCCCCAAAAAACTTGATGCGTCCTATGGGCCGGTGCGTCCTATGGGGTGAAAAATACGGTAGATAAGATAAAACTTTTTATTTTTTATTTTTTGCACTTAATTAATTTATTATTAATGTTGCAATACAGCTATGAATTTAGCAACCTTTACTGTTATCTGCTCATTTTGATCTGATAGAAGAAAGGACATTGTGGCTGTGGTTGAGCGCCCTGGGATGGGTGATGATCCCCTACTCACTATGGGCCCCACTAAAGCAAACCGTCTAATTGGTCAACGTCTAAATTCTGCCCTTGGTATGTTCATTTTCCACCTCTCCGTTTTGATTCTCTGGCCCCATATCTGCACAAACTTATTATCCCAAAATACAGACGTGCTTTAACACTTGCAAGACTGGGTGGTTTGCCATCTGCGGCACTTGAGGGTCGATTCCTGCCTGAGAAACATCTTTGCCCCTGGGGAGATGGTAGCACCGAAACAGCGGCACACATCCTCCTGTATTGTACTCCTTCCTTGGAGGTTTTTAAGCAGATACAGCGGTCCCTTGGTTCTCAAACGCCTTGGGACTCAAACAACTTGGAACCCAAACACTGCAAACCCGGAAGGAAGTGTTCAGGTTTGCAAACTCTTTTCGGAAGCCGAACGTGCTCTGTTTTGAGTGTTATGCTTCCGTTTTGATTGTTGTGCTGAGGTCTGTCTGTTTTTGCTATCTATTTTGCATTTTTGTGGCTGTTTTTTGTTTTGTTTTTGTGACTGTGTAGAACCCAGTTCAGCTACTGATTGATTGTGACTGCAGTACATTGTTTACTGCTTTCATTTTATGGATCAATGGTCTCGTTAGATGGTAAAATTCATGTTCACTTGCTGTTTTAGGGGTTGTTTTTTAAAGTCTGGAACGGATTAATCCATTTTGCATTACTTTCTATGGGAAAGTGCGCCTTGGTTTTGGAACGCTTTGGTTTTGGAACCGACTTCCAGAATGGAATAAGTTTGAGAACCAAGGGACCACTGTATTGGATGGGCATCTTCCATGGATGCTTTAGCTGAGATTCCTGCATTGCAGGGGCTTGGACTAGATGACTCTTGGGAGTCCCTTTGATTCTAAGGAGGCGAGAAATAATCCTCTTTCTCTCTGCCTTCATTTGCAGAGCCGCGGCCTCAATGCCTGGCTGGCCTGATGAGATGACCGGTCTGCTCTCCAACCTCCTGCTGTGTGTCGTGTCCCTGGGCTCCGCTGTCCAAACCTTCCAGGTAAGAAAGGGGTGCAGCTTGATTTGGGGAGTCCCCTGGTGTTTCTGCTTGCTGGCCTGTCCTCTTCGGTGCTGGGCCTTTGCTGCTGTTGTTTAGTCGTTTAGTCGTGTCCGGCTCTCTGTGACCCCCTGGACCAGAGCATGCCAGGCACTCCTGTCTTCCACTGCCTCCCGCAGTTTGGTCAAACTCAGGTTATTAGCTTCGAGAACACTGTCCCACCATCTCGTCCTCTGTCGTCCCCTTCTCCTTGTGCCCTCCATCTTTCCCAACATCAGGGTCTTTTCCAGGGAGTCTTCTCTTCTCATGAGGTGGCCAAAGTCTTGGAGCCTCAGCTTCAGGATCTGTCCTTCCAGTGAGCACTCAGGGCTGATTTCCTTCAGAATGGATAGGTTTGATCTCATTGCAGTCCATGGGACTCTCCAGAGTCTCCTCCAGCACCAGAATTCAAAAGCATCCATTCTTCGGTGATCAGCCTTCTTGATGGTCCAGCTCTCGCTTCCATACATCACTACTGGGAAAACCATAGCTTTAACTTTGCTGGAGAGGGCTTTTGGATTCAGGCTGATCAATAATTGCTCTCTGTGACAGGGAACCTGGAACTTGCTAAATTATTATTATTATTTCCACATGCACACCTGGCAAATGTAAAATCTGCATGTGGAAACAGGGCTTTGCGCTCCTGGATGTGCAAAGGTCTGCTGCTCGCTCCTCCTCTTCAAACTGCGTTGCCGACAAGGGTCGCTGGGCGGCTTCTTGCTTTCTTGCTTGCAGAGACCAAGCTGAGAAGCTGCAACGGCTAAATATAATTCTCAACGCATTTGCTACAGTCTGCTTAGGGAAGCTTTTAAAGTTTGATGAATTACTGTATTTTAATATTTTGTTGGAAGCCGCCCAGAGTGGCTGGGGAAGCTCAGCCAGATGGGCAGGGTATAAATAATAAATTATTATTATTATTATTATTATTATTATTATTATTATTATTATTATTATGTGGGTGGCGCTGTGGGTTAAACCACAGAGTGTAGGACTTGCCGATCAGAAGGTCGGCGGTTCGAATCCCCGCAACGGGCTGAGCTCCCCTTGCTCGGTCCCTGCTCCTGCCAACCTAGCAGTTCAAAGCACGTCAAAGTGCAAGTAGATAAATAGGTACCACTCTGGCGGGAAGGTAAACGGCGTTTCCGTGCACTGCTCTGGTTCGCCAGAAGCAGCTTAGTCCTGCTGGCCACATGACCCGGAAGCTGTACGCCGGCTCCCTCAGCCAATAAAGCGAGATGAGCACCGCAACCCCAGAGTCGGCCACGACTGGACCTAATGGTCAGGGGTCCCTTTACCTTTTACCATTATTATTATTATTATTATTATTATTATTATTATTATTATCTGAGCTCCTTTCGCCACCTCCTCCCTCTCTTTGCAGATCAATCGCGGGACCTCTGCTGGGTTTCTCCTCCAGGCTCTTGTGCCCCTCCTGGATACGGCCACCCACCTCGCCGCCCCCCCAGGGCTTGGTTCGGAGGCTGCCCGCTACAGCCCAGACAACGCCTGGGTCTCCACGGTGGTGGGGCTCCCCCTTCTTGCCTTCGGCTTCCACTGGCTGAACGGGGACCGTGCCACGGCAAACGCCCTATTGGGGGGCGCCCTGCTGCTGCTGCTGGCCGGCAGCTCGGGCTCCTTCTCCGAGGAAGGCAAGGCCATGGTGGCCCACTCCGTCACCTCGGTGGTCTCCATCAGTGTCCTGATCGCTTCCATCTTCACCGGAAACGCCTGCGGGATTGCGGGCAGCCTCTTGGTGGGCACAGCTGGGGTGCTGGCAGGGACCCAGTTGCGGTGGCTGTTGGTGCTCCGGAAAGAGGACGCTGTCTGCTGCCTCATGGCGGTGGCAAACATGGCTTTGCTGCGGGCTCTGCAAGCGCAGCACCGAGAGCTGGACTGAGGGGGTGGGGACTGCAGTCCAGGGGGTCCGACGGGCAGTGGGGCCATCGTAGCATCAGGTGAGGCAGAGGAAAGGCTGACCATGTCTGTTGGGTGCTGCAAAGAGGCTTGGGAAATGGCCTCCAGGAAAGTCTTCAGGGAGCCTACGACTCTGGAAAGGTTGCTGCCTGTTTGGATACTGCCAGGGAGACAGAGGCATCAGGCAGCCTCATCGTCGTCTCCGGACGATCACCGGTCTCCCGGCATCAGCCAATTAGCGACACGAGCCTCAGACACATTCCAAGACTCATGCACGCAACGGAAGATTCAGACAGAAGAGCATATTTACAGCTTTATTCAACGTAGGTCAGAACAAAGGAGAAACCTGACTGCTTGCATCCGTGTCGAGGAAACGGCAGGAACAAAAGCTATATACAAAACGGAAGTTCCCAGCGAGAACAGTGCTGGGAGTAAACAGGCATGTGACACACAACAATCATGCCTGACTCTTTCAAGGAGGAATGGAACTATATCCTAACATCCTCCCCCTTTCCGTGTAATCTGTAATACCTGTGGTTCAACCCAATTGCAACCTCTGGACATAAACCTTAAGTTGTTCTCTGTTAACAACCTTAGACAACAGATCAGCAGCAAGGGGTCCTGGGCACTGCCCATCTCAGGCAGCCAGCTTCTTCCTTCACAGAGCTTGCTGGGTTTAGTGAGCTGGCAGAGATGGGTAAGGACTGCTGTGTCCTTGGAGCCTGGGCGGCGCCACCTCGCACTGCGAATGTCGGAAATCCCACTTCTGACACCAAAGATCAACGCCGGATTCCTTCGCCAGGTCCCTCAGTGCTTTCCTGGGTGCGCTGATCAGGAAGCCAGGCTGAGTTGGAACGGGTGGAAGTTATTAACTCAAGGTTTCGTTGCAGCAGGTTGCAAAGGTGCTAGTTGTGTCACAGCTGTGAAACCAACAAGCTACGGGTTAAAAGGGCTCGCGTGCTTCTTGTCAGCCATAATAATAATTTATTATTTATACCCCACCCATCTGGCTGGGCTTCCCCAGCCACTCTGGGCGGCTTCCAACAAAATATCAAAATACTGTAATACATCAAACATTAAAAGCTTCCCTAAACAGAGCTGCCTTCAGATGTCTTCTAAAAGTCTGGTAGTTGTTGTTCTCTTTGACATCTGGTGGGAGGGAGTTCCACAGGGCACAGCTCCTCCTGGTGGGCCATCAAACTTGGGGGGCTTCCTTGACCCTAGCGGGTCACCAGTTGTCCTGTGATTTACATAAGAGGGTTCTGGGGCTCCATGTGCAGCCTCTCTCATACGGGTCTAACTGCTTGGTAGGGAGTCAACAGGTAAACCTTGTGTTCGCTGGAAACAGAATGAGTGTTGTGCAGTGGTAAGAGTTTCGAACTCGGACCTGGGAGACCAGGGTTCAAATCCCCACTCAGCTGGGATGCTCACTGGGCAACTTTGAGCCAGTCGCTGCCTCTCAGCTGAGCCTACCTCTCAGGGTTGTTGTGCGGAGGGGAACAACCATGTATGCGTCTCCACCCCATCGTTCAGCCTGGACACTGAGGTCCAGCGTTGAGGGCCATCTGGTGGTTCCCTCCCTGCGAGAAGCCAAGTTACAGGGAAGCAGGCAGAGGGCCTTCTCGGTGGTGGCACCCGACCTGTGGAACTCCCTTCCACCAGATGTCAAGGAAATAAATAACTACCAGACTTTTAGAAGACATCTGAAGGCAGCAGCCCTGTTTAGGGAAGGTTTAACAGACTATTGTATTTTAATATTGTGTTGGAAGCTGCCCAGAGTGGCTGGGGAAACCCAGCCAGATGGGCTGGGTATAAATAAATTATTATTATTATTATTATTATTATTATTATTATTATTATTATTCCACCTTGAGCTCCTTAGAGGAGAAGGCAGCGTATACAAAATACAGACATCCTAGTTCACCTGCGACAATGTCCTCCCAGTGCAGATTTCCAAGCACAGAAGTGACGGAGGACGGGGTACCCTAATAAACAGCCGCTTGGGACCTCGGTCTCCCCAGATGCGTCTTCCAGCTGCCTGCTTCCTTTGCCACTCCAGGCAGCCTCAAGGGCACTTGGCTGCGCTTCAAGCGCCAGCATTTCACGGGTTCACAAACGCACCGTTTCTGAGCCCGGAGGAGAGGCGAAGAATTCTCCCGGCTGTAAAACTAGAAAACAAACAAACCCCAGCCCCACATAAAGAGGCAAATAAAGATCTGATGCGACGTGGGCGACATTTGCCCTGCTTCTTGCCATCTCCTGTCGGAGACAAGAAACTAGGCTGGGTCAGGGAAAGGCAGCTATCGGTGCCAACCTCTTTCCACACCCCCGGAGGCTTAAGGCCTCTTCAGGAGCTCCTGAAGCAGAACAGACGGCCCTCTCTGGACATTGGCCTTGTGACTGGCATGTGACTGGCAGGGCGAGGATCTCTCCGGGGATCCCTCGGAGGAAGAAGCCTCTTGGTCAAGTGGGCGGCTGACTCGGCTGGCACGAGGACAGACAAGGTAGATGAGCAGCTGCCCTGGCAAGACATTCCATGTCTGAATTGGTGGAGGAGCTGGGTTGGGATGGGGGTGCCTCTTTCTGGCCCTGTTTTATGGGGTTCTACCAGGCTGTCCCTCACCCTGGCAGAAGGGGGGTGCTCTCAAGGCCGGGCTGTGGGTATGTCTCTGGTGTTTGGACCAAGGATCTGAATACCAGTAGAGGCAAGTGTAAGGTTCTACACATAGGCAGAAATAATCTAGATACACACATACAGGATGGGGGACGCCTGGCTTGACATGTGAAAAGGATGTAGGGGTCTTGGTGGACCACAAGCTTAACATGAGCCAACAGCGTGATGCAGCAGCAAAAAAAAATTAATGCAATTCTAGGCAGTAAAAAGGTACAGTCATACCTTGGGTTATAGATGCTTCAGGTTGCATTTTTTCGGGTTACGGACCTGCCGAAACCCGGAAGTACTGGAACGGGTTACTTCTGGGTTTCAGCAGTTGCGCATGTGCAGAAGCACTAAATCGTGCTTTGCGCATGCACAGAAGCGCTAAATCGCAACCCGTGTGTGGCAGACGCGCCGCTGCGGGTTGCGAATTTGCATACCACACTGATCACGTTCACAACCCGAGCGTCCACTGTAAAGGTAAAGGACTCCTGGGTGGTTAAGTCCAGTCAAAGGCGACTATGGGGTTGCGGCGCTCGTCTTGCTTTCAGGCCGAGGGAGCCGGTGTTTGTCCACAGACAGCTTTCCGGGTCATGTGACCAGTAGGACTAAACCGCTTCTGGCACAACGGGACACCGTGACAGAAGCCAAAGCGCACTGAAACCACGTTTACCTTCCCACTGCAGCCGTACCTATTTATAATAATAATAATATTTTTTTATTTATACCCCGCCCTTCCCGGTTCAAAAACCGGGCTCAGGGCGGCTAACAACAAATTTAAAACACTTAATTGTAAAAGCAGCAAAAAATACAATATAAAAACATGAATAACAATAAAATTCAAAGTTCAGAAATCAATTAGATAATCCCCAGGGCTAGCTGGCTGAATTGGTCCTACTTGGGCCAGCGAGGAGGCCAGGGGAGAATTAGCTGTGGGGTCTCAGAGCGGGTGATCTTCATAAAAGGGGAGGGAAGAGAAGGGAAATAAAAGATCAGGCTGAATTCAAATTAAAGGCCAGGTGGAATAGCTCTGTCTTACAGGCCCAATGGAAGGAGGTTAAATTTATCTACTTGCACTTTGACGTGCTTTCGAACTGCTAGGTTGGCAGGAGCAGGGACTGAGCAACAGGCGCTCACCCCGTCGCAGGGATTCGAACCGCCGACCTTCTGATCAGCAAGCCCAAGAGGCTCAATGGTTTAGACCACAGCGCCACCCGCATCCCATACCTTTTACCTTCTAGGCTGTATCAGCAGATGTCTAGTCCTCTGTCTAGTCCTGGCTACATTAGTTTAATATTATTATTATTAACAAGTTGGAAGGTGGGCAGAGCAACCGGTATGATAAAGGTTCTGGAAACCAAGCCTTATGAAGAGCGGTTGAAGGAGCCAGGTATGTTTAGCTTGGAGAGGAGGAGACTGAGAGGTGCTATGATAGTTATCTGAAGGGTTTTCACAGGGAAGATGGAGCAAGCTTGGTTTCTGCTGCTCTGGAGGGCAGGACTCGAACCCATGGCTTCAAGTTACAAGGAGGAGATTCCAACTATATTGATATTCATGGAGGGGAGTGGTATCGATGGCTCCTAGCCAGGATAGCTCTGCTCTGCCCTCCACAGTTGGAGGCAACGAAGCTTCTGGCTCCTGGTGGAGTATAGGGCCAGGTTCAAGTCTTGACCTTTAAAGCCCTTTGTGGCTTAGGGCCCTCGTATTTATGGGACCGCCTCTCCTGGTCTGCCCTGCAGAGGACCTTAAGGTCCAAGAACAACCATAGTTTAGAGGTCCCGGGCCCTAAGGAAATCAAGACTATCCTCCACCAGGGCCTTTTCAGTGGTGGCTCTGACCTGGTGGGATGCTCCGTCCCATGAGACCAGGGTCCTGCAGGATTTCACTTCCGCCGGGCCTGTAAGACAGAGCTATTCCACCTGGCCTTATTTTGAATTCTTTTATTTCCCTTCTCTTCCCTCCCCTTTTATGAAGATCACCCGCTCTGAGACCCCACAGCTCATTCTCCCCTGGCCTCCTCGCTGGCCCAAGTAGGACCAGTCCAGCCAGCTAGCCCTGGGGATTATCTAATTGATTTTTTAATTTTATTGTTATTCATGTTTGCATACTGTATTTTATGCTGCTTTTACAATTAAGTGTTTTAAATTTGTTGTTAGCCGCCCTGAGCCCGGTTTTTGAACCGGGAAGGGCAGGGTATAAATAAAAATTTATTATCATTTATTATTATTAATACTGCTACTACTATTGGCGGCTGCTAGCCACAAGGGCTTCACTCTGCCTTCTTTTTGCTCAGCTGCCCAATCTGGTTGCACCCCAGAGAGGCAGGGATTCTTGAACTGCAGTTCCTGTATTGAAGGGGGGTGGTCTAGAGGACCTTTAGGGATCCCTTACCACCCTGCGATTCTCTGATTAAATTATTATTATTATTAATAATAATAATAATAATATTATAATTAATAATAATTATAATTATAATAATAATTTATTATTATTATTATGGAAACCAGCTGCTGCAAACCCCAAGAGGGGAGAGTTGCTTTTGTGCTCGGATCCTGCTTATGGGCTTCCCGGAAGAGGCACCTGGCTGAGAACAGGATGCTAGATTAGATTGGGCCCCCCTTGACCTGATCCAGCAGACCCGTACGTTCTCATCCTCCCTTTCCCTACCTCCGCACACCTTTCCTAACCTTCATGCTCCCGCTTGCAGAGGAAACACATGTTAATGGCTCTCCCTGCGCTTCCACGGGCAAGGTGGAGTTTATTTCCCCTTGGAAAAGGTAGCCAAAAATGGAGTTTCACTTTAAAAAAGGTTATGTGTGTGCCATTTACCAGCCAGGTCTTTTTCTGTACACGTTTTTGCCTGCTGTGCCTTTCTGTTGAATGCACTTCAATGTTTGCTCAAGAAATCTGCTCTGAATGTCATGCAAAGTTGGTGCTGGCAGAAGCCTTTGTTTATTTTTCCATTTGCCAGCAGGTGGTTTTTAATCTTCACATTTACACCTTTCGTGGCCCTGCAGAGAAGTAATCCTGCACCGATGCGGATGACGATCATTATTACAGTCATACGTCGTGTTGTGTTTGCTTCAGGTTGAGCGTTTTCAGGTTGCGTCCCACGGCGACCCGGAAGTACCGGAAAGCGTTACTTCCGGGTTTCACCACTCGCGCATGCGCAGATGCTCAAAATGACATCACACGCATGCACAGAAGCGGTGAATCGCGGCACGCACAAACATGGGTTGCGTTCTGCTCATGTTGCGAACGGGGCTCCGGAATAGATCCCGTTCGCAACCAGAGGTACCACTGTATTATTATTATTAATAATAATACCCTGCCCATCTGTCTGGGTTTCCCCAGCCACTTTGAGCGGCTCCCAACAGAATATTAAAATACAATAATCTATTAAGCATTAAAAGCTTCCCTAAAGAGTGCTGCCTTCAGATGTCTTCTAAAAGTCAGGTAGTTGTTTTTCTCTTTGACATCTGATGAGAGGGCGTTCCACAGGGCGGGTGCCACCACCGAGAAGGCCCTCTGCCTGGTTCCCTGTAACTTGGCTTCTCGCAGTGAGGGAACCGCCAGAAGGCCCTCGGAGCTGGACCTGAATGATGGGGGTGGAGACGCTCCTTCAGGTCTACTGGGCTGAGGCCGTTTAGGGCTTTCAAAGTCCGCACCATACTGAATGAAGGAGTTCAATGCATATAGGTAGGCATCCTTCAGTTTCTGGGTCCCCTTTGTGGGTCCACATTGTAGAGGGCTGGAATAAATGACTCTTTGATTCACATTCCAGCTCTACAATTCCATGACTCACTTAAAAAACAAACAAACCAGAGATCTGTCCTTTAGGCATTTTACCACTAGATATTAAAAAGACATAAGACCACTGTTCATGCATGCCACCACAGCAGCAAGAATTCTTGGGGTGAGGAAGTGGGGGAAACGAAACAGTACCGACAATCACAGATTGGCAGATACTCATGTTAGAATATTTGCAACTAGCAAAACTGGCGGGAAGAGTTAGAGGAGTATTGAACCAGAAAATATTTGGAGAATGGAGAATATTTAAGGATTATATAAGATCATATTGTACCCACCACACCATATTAGCAGAACTTGAGTGATACTTGTATGCACAACAAATACCGTTTGTGGAGTAGACGGGAACAATATTAAAGAATATAAAACTGTGCGGGGAAAACAATGACAGTACAATGAGAATGATTGGAAGACTCGTTTTGTCAGAAGTCTTTTTTATTTAAGTGTTTATTTGCCGCATTTTTCGCTCTATAAGACGCACCAGACCACAAGACGCACCTAGTTTTTGGAGGAGGAAAACAAGGAAAAAAATATTCTGAATCTCAGAAGGCAGAACAGCAAGAGGGATCGCTGCGCAGTGAAAGCAGCAATCCCTCTTGCTGTTCTGGCTTCTGGGATAGCTGCGCAGCCTGCATTCGCGCCATAAGACGCACACACATTTCCCCTTACTTTTTAGGAGGGAAAAAGGGAGTCTTACAGAGCAAAAAATACGGTAAGTATTAATTCAGAAGATTAAGTTTTTTAATGCACATAATTTTTTTTTAATGCACATAAATCAGCTTTTTCTTCTTTCTGTATTTTCTTCTTTTCTTTTTCCTTAATTCTTTTTTCTTTTATTTTCTTTTTGTAGTATGAGATTGCAAATTCTTTGTGTATGTGTGTAATTTAAATGAATAAAGATTATTATTTTTAAAAATTAAGAAATGTGGAAATTAAGGTGATCCAACTTGGGCAGATCTCTCCTAACTAGCTTGGATCTGGGCTTTGCCTCTTCCAGCAACGGGGAAGTGTTTGCGTCCTGGATCCCTCCTTCTCCAGAAAAGAGAGAGAAAGCAAACATCTAGTCCCCTCCTTGAACAAACCGGCCACATTTCCTCCTCCCCACAGCTGAGCCGTGGCTTCAAGGTCTCCTTCTCTCGCTTGGCAAGGAGCATCTCTGCCCGTCAGGTGTGTGCCACACCTGCTGCTGGTGAAGTAGCCTAGCCATGGCAGGGACGAGGAGCCGCAGGTTCAAGATGATCCTCCTGGGGGATTTTGGGGTGGGGAAGACCACGCTCTTCCATCGGATCAAGCTAGGGCGTTTCCTGGAGGGCGACCACCCACCCGGCCAGCACAGCTACACGTGCGAGAAAACCCTGCCCCTGAAGCTCAACAGCAGGAACTGCCAGGTCCAGGTAAGGGCCCGCTTCCCGAGCAGCTCATTTGGCTGGTGGCTTGCCCCTGGAACTCCCTGCCTCATGAAAGGGGGAAAGGGAGAGGGAGAAACAGCAGGGTCTATGCACCTTCGTAAGCTAACTTGGGTGCTTGGGCTTATACAGGGTTGGAGTTGATGGCTTGGTCCCTCTTACGATTCTGAGAGGGGCAGGGGCTTGATTTCCTTTAAAAATATATATATTCAAAATTGAAACAAAACATACTATCCAGAAACATATCATCCTTATTTTTTCCCCATTTTTCCTCCCTCCCCCCACCCTCCTACACAAACCCCCCACCCCCCGGCTTCCCTCAGTTCCAGTCTTTGATTTCTCCAATAATGCTGTTTTCTGCGTGTTACACAGTTGTATAGATCCTCAAACTTTTTAGCTGATTATCATCAATAGAAAAGTTTGTGCATGTTTATTCAAAGCCAGCCAAGGAGTCCAGTTCGCTTTGTTGCGTCTTTGTAAAGGGTTCCCATTCATCTTTAAAGTCACAGTTATCCTTGTCCCATAGCTTATATGTCAGTTTTGCCAGTTCTGCATAGTCCATCAATTTTTCTTGCCATGATTCTTTAGTTGGGGTTTCTTCATTCTTCCATCTTTGTGCTATTATAACTCTCACGGCCATTGTCGCATACATGAAGATGTTTTTCAGCTTTTTTGACAGGTCTTTCCCTACAATCCCTAACAAAAATGCTTCAGGTTTTTTTAACAAATGTTAGATGGTACATTTTCTTCAATTCGTTGTATATCATTTCCCTTTTTTAAAAAAATTACATTATAATCCCACCAGATATGATAAAATGTCCCCTCCTTTTCCTTACACTTCCAACATATATTTGAACAAGTTTTATACATTTTCCCTAACTGCACTGGTGTTGTGTACCATCTGTACATCATCTTCATGTAATTCTCCTTCAGTAGGGAACAATCTGTAAATTTTAAATCAGTTTTCCATAATTTAACCCAATCTTCCATCATAATGTTGTGACCTACATCTTGTGCCCATTTAATCATAACTGATTTTACCTCTTCATCTTTCGTCTCCCATTCTAATAGTATGCTGTATACAGCCTTCAGTAATTTCACTTTCCTTTCGATCACTTCCACTTGAAACCTAGATCGGGGCTCAATTTCCTGGGGGCCACATTGCTTGCTGTGGAAGCTGAGATTCTCCTGCATACTGCTTTGCATTCCCCTCTCTCCTCATAAAGGAGGAGGAGGTGGGCTGTTTCTGTCATGGAGGACGGGGGTATAGGATCTTGTGACCAGTGTGTGTGTGTGTGTGTGTGTGTGTGTGTGTGTGTGGTGAATAATAAAAGAACTGGCTGGGTGTGCCTAGATTCAAAATTTGGGGCTTAACACACTCTCCAGTGGGAGGGAGCCCCCAGCAGCAGAGCTTAAACTCACAAAGTTGGACACCCTTCCAGCTTGATAAATGCAATGATTCTACGAATTAAACCTTTTGCATATCCTGTGTAGCCCACTTGCAAAGCATTCCGCTCTTTCCACGCAATGAACAGACCACACACTGTTAAGTACAGTCATACCTCGGGTTACAGATGCTTCAGGTTGCGTTTTTTCAGGTTAGGGACCCGCTGAAACCCAGAGGTACCAGAATGGGTTGGTTTCGGGGGTCGCGCATGTGCAGAAGCACTAAATCGCACTTTGTGCATGCGCAGAAGCTGCGAATCGCAACCCGTGCATGCGCAGACGTGCCGCTGAGGGTTGCAAACGTGCATCCTGCACAGATCACATTCGCGACCCGAGCGTCCACTGTAACTTTAAAATGATTTACTTACAAAACTTTCCAAAGGTCCGATTCATGCATTTATCCAAGCAGCAGCAAGGAGAACATAGGCAGAATCCTCTAGGGTAGAAAATACAGTAGATAGTTCCAAACGGATGTTCAGAGCTTTGGAGATGGCTTCGACGCACGCACTCCCTGATGGGTTACATGGTGTGGAGAAAAAGTGAGGCACAGGATGAGAAGGCTTAACTTATTCACTTATCAGAGAAGAGGGGTGTGACCTACTGAGTCTAGGAACACAGCTCTATTGTCTTAACCCCTTCATGTACCAACTAGTATTCATTTATGTTTGACTGCAATTTTCCACATTTATGGCACTCCCAGCATTGAAGTCCTGAATAAATCCTAGCACTGACAGGTGAAGGTCTTCTTCTTCTTCTTCTTCTCCTCGTCCTCCTTCTGTGATTCCTGCATTGCAGAGTGCTGGACTAGATGACCCTTTAGGATCTACAGTTCTATGATTCTGTTTCCCACACTTCACCAGCACGCCCCAGGGCAAGTTACAACAATTTGAAATTCAGAATTAGAAACAGTGAAAGCAAATTGCACTCACAGGAATTGGGTGGGTCCTGAAAACACACATCTCAGGTGTCAAAGATCAGGGCAAAGAGGTGTGTCTTCAGCATCTGCTGAAAGCTGCATAAGAAAAGTGCCAGGCACGCCATGTGGGGAATTCCACAACCCATGAGCTGCCACAGAGACTCCCTTTTACGATACGATACAATAATCTTTATTGTCATTGTCCCATACAGAACAACGAAATTGAAAAAATCTACATCAGACATTCAAAACCAACAAGCCTGCTATCCCACCTATCCCAGCCTGGTTAGCCCCCTAAAAACTCTGATCCCCCATAATTGAATACAATATACTCCCCCAGAGACTACCTTACACTGCATTTAAAACCAAAATCGCATTTGGATAGAAACTGTTTCTCAGGCGGCTAGTCCTAGTCTTTATAACCCTGGACCTTCTTTTCCAGAAGGCAGAAGCTGAAAGAGATCATTTCCGGGGTGCGCACTATCCTGCGCTATCTCTGCAGCTTTCTTATGGCACCTGGAAGCATAGATTTGATCCAAGGTGGGAAGAGGGCACCCAGTTATTCTCTGCAGTCTTTACAACCCTGGACAGCATTGTTTTTTCCCTGACCGTGCAGCTCCCAAACCACACACAGAGACCGTAAGTTAATACACTCTCCACAGTACAATGGTAAAATGCCATCAACAGGTCCTTTGAGAGATTGCTTTTCCGGAGGATTCTGAGAAAATATAACCTCTGTTGTGCTCTCTGTTCATCAGGTCTTTGCTGTTTTCCCCCCAGGTTAGGTCATCTCTCAACTCCATTCCCAGAAACCGAAACACCGAGACCTGTTCCACACACTTCCCCTCAATAATGAGTGGCTGAATATTCGATTTACATTTCCTAAATAACAATAAATAATAATAATAATCATTTATTATTTATTATTTATACCCCGCCCATCTGGCTGGGCTTCCCCAGCCACTCTGGGCGGCTTCCAACCAAATATTAAAATACAGTAATACATTAAACATTAAAAGCTTCCCTGAACAGGGCTGCCTTCAGATGTCTTCTAAAAGTTTGGTGGTAGTTGTTCTCTTTGACATCTGGTGGGAGGGCGTTCCACAGGGCGGGTGCCACCACCGAGAAGGCCCTCTGCCTGGTTGCCTGTAGCTTGGCTGCTCGCAGGGAGGGAACCACCAGAAGGCCCTCAGAGCTGGACCTCAGTGTCCGGGCAGAACGATGGGGGTGGAGACGCTCCTTCAGGTATACTGGACCGAGGCCATTTAGGGCTTTCAAGGTCAGCACCAACACTTTGAATTGTGCTCAGAAATGTACTGGGAGCCAATTTAGATCTTTCAATACCAGTGTTATGTGGTCTCGGCGGCCGCTCCCAGTCCCCAGTCTAGCTGCCGCATTCTGGATTAATTGTAGTTTCCGGTTCACCTTCCAAGGTAGCCCCACATAGAGCGCATTGCAGTAGTCCAAGCGGGAGATAACCAGACCATGTACCACTCTGGCCAGACAGTCCGCGGGCAGATAGGGTCTCAACCTGCATACCAGATGGAGCGGGTAAACAGCTGCCCTGGACACAGAATTGACCTGCGCTTCCATGGACAACTGTGAGTCCAAAATGACTCCCAGGCTGCGCACCTGGTCCTTCAGGGCACAGTTACCCCATTCAGGACCAGGGAGTCCTCCACACCTGCCTGCCTCCACAATAATCTCTTTTGTTTTCTTTAAGTTAAGGAGTAAGTTGTTTTCTGAGGCAGCCATCGCCCAGATCTTGACAGGGTCTGCAGGAAAGAAAAATGACAGAGGGCCATGTCATACCTGACTGTTGTTGTTTAGACGTGTCCGACTCTTCGTGACCCCCTGGACTCCTGTCTTCCTGACGCCAGGCACTCCTGTCTTCCACTGCCTCCCGCAGTTTGGTCAAACTCATGTTTGTAGCTTCGAGAACGCTGTCCCACCATCTCGTCCTCTGTCGTCCCCTTCTCCTTGTGCCCTCCATCTTTCCCAACATCAGGGTCTTTTCCAAGGAGTCTTCTCTTCTCAGGAGGTGGCCAAAGATTGGAGCCTCAGCTTCACGATCTGTCCTTCCAGTGAGCACTCAGGGCTGATTTCCCTAAGAATGGAGAGGTTGGATCTTCTTGCAGTCCCTGGGACTCTCAAGACTCTCCTCCAGCACCAGAATTCAAAAGCATCCATTCTTCGGCGATCAGCCTTCTTTATGGTCCAGCTCTCGCTTCCATACATCACTACTGGGAAAACCATAGCTTGAACTATATGGACCTTTGTTGGCAAGGTGATGTCTCTGCTTTTTAAGATGCTGTCTAGGTTTGCCATCGCCTTTCTCCCAAGGAGCAGGCGTCTTTTAATTTCGTGACTGCTGTCACCATCTGCAGTGATCATGGATCCCAAGAAAGTAAAATCTCTCACTGCCTCCATTTCGTCCCCTTCTATTGGCCAGGAGGTGACGGGACCAGTGGCCATGATCTTCGTTTTTTTTATGTTGAGCTTCATACCTGACTAGGCCATCACAAAAACCCAGATGAATCCCCCTCTAGGTTCCAGTCGGTCTCTCATAAGTTTCCTGCGGCAGGGAGTTCCCCTGTTTGGCGCTCTAACCACCTGCTCTTTCAACCTGCACAGATTTCCCTGTGGGACACGGCTGGGGAGGAGCGCTTCCTGTCCCTGAGCAGGAGCTACTACCGGGACGCGGATGCTGTGCTCCTCGTGTACAGCCTGCAGCACCTCCTCTCCTTTGACAGCCTCTTGCACTGGCTGTACCTGGCCAGACAGTACTGCGCGGATGGTAAGTGAGAGGGCAGGGGGAAAGGAAGAGTCCTGGGGTACGGGGGTGGGCAGGACAGAGAGGGGTCAGTTGCCACTTTCCCCCCTCCGCCTCTGCACCTGCGCCTTTAACAGCAGCCTGACACACAGACGCAAAATCATAGGGTTGCAGAGCTGGACGGGACCCCAAGAGTGTCACGGTCCGGTTCATGGGCGATCGAAGACTGGGGACATTGGGACCGGGGGCAAGATGGCAGGGTGGGAGCAGGAACGGGTCCAGAAGCCAGGAGTCCGGAAGCCAAGAGTCCGAGGTTCCAAGCGCCGGGAGTCAAGAAGCCGAGGGTCTGAGGGTCAGGAAGCAAGGAGTCACAAAGTTAGGGGTCCAAGGATCAAGAAGCAGGGAGTCAAACGCAGCAAGGCAGGAAGTGTGTTGCTGTGGCAAAGAGCGGAAGGGAAAATGCTGACCTTATAACCCTTCCCAGCTCTTGCCACCAGGTGCTGTGAGTTAATGATCGGCCTCACCTGTATGGCCGCGCCTTACAAAGGCCCCAGTCCTGCAGAGTCCTATTGGTCACAGGGCCTGGCTCCTGCACCCACACCTGACAAAGGGTCGCAATGCATGGCACATTTATTCAATTAAAAGTATTTTGGTTGATGAATTCAGTAAAACGGATGAACTTGATCCAGTCGTACCGTAACCTGTCATCGCCAGCTGTTTTTTGGACTACAATGCCCATCATCCCTAGCTATCAGGTCCAGTGGTCAGGGATGATGGGAATTGTAGTCCCAAAACAGCTGGAGGCCCAAGTTTGGGAAAGCCTGCCCTAGGTAATCCCACTGACCACCAGGAGGCAGTATTGGTCACTCTGAGAAGCATTGTCCTAAATAAGGCATAGGCAAACTCAGCCCTCGGGGGGGGGGGGGCTGCTAGGTTGGCAGGAGCAGGGACCGAGCAACGGGAGCTCACCCTGTCATGGGTATTCGAACCGCTGACCTTCTGATTGGCAAGTCCTAGGCTCTGTGGTTTAACCCATAGCACTACCCGCATCCCTCATATAATCCACTACTTTCTCCCAAATCTTAATAAGTATAAGACATTGTAAAAACATGAGTTTTAAAGAAGCATTATCCTTATTACATCTCCAACAAAATGCAGTCTTAGGCAGTACTTTTCTATGCAAACATAGTGGAGTTCAATAAATTCAAAATATTATTTTCTGTTGTATAAGTCATAATTTAAGGTTCATTTACCTTTGCTATAGAAGTGAAAAAACTCTCCCATAGGCAACACAGCAACCACAAGTTCTTTTTTCCAATCATTTCTTAACATCTGTCTGTCAAATTGATTTATTGATAACAAATATCTATAAAAAAGTAATTGTGGGTGGTGTTTTTTGTTGTTTTAATGAATTTAACCAGTAGTATCTCAGGAGTCTCAGCAGCTGAAAACGCTCCTGGCCCAAACAGAATTGTTAACAAATGTTGGAGCTGCAAATATCCTTCCTACCGTACATGAACTGGCCGCCTCCTGCCCTGCCAGGGGCTCAGGGCCTTTAGCCCCAGCACCTGTTCTCAGATCTTCCTGTTCTTTCTCCCTCACCCCCGCCAAGCCAATCTCTTCCTCCTGGGCAACAAGAGTGACCTGGAGAGCTGCATCCCCGAAGAAAAGGCCGAGAGGTTTGCGGTGGAGCACGGCGCGTCCGGCAGGTTCAAAGTGTCGGCCAAGACAGGTAAGGAGGGGAGGGTCGCCTCGTCTTTCCGGCTGAAACAGGGCTGCCTTCAGATGTCTTCTGAATGTCAGATAGTTGTTTTTCTCTTTGACATCTGGTGGGAGGGAGTTCCACAGGGCGGGTGAAATATACTCAGAGTCACAAAGTGATTTCATGCTCTTTATTCAGCTCATAGTGGTGAGGAGGAATGAATGAAAGTCCCCTCAAAGTATCTGCTTTATATACATTATTTACACAATGGGCTGCACATGATTGGCTAATTCCGGAATTCTACTGTAAGCCAATCAGGTTGTGGATTCACTTCTATCTGGAGCATGATTGGGTGGTTCCTGCCAACCAATCATACTGCTGCATTGTTCTAGGACCAATCAGACTGCTGCATTCTGAATCCTATTGTTCTAGGACCAATCAGACTGCTGCATTTTGGATCCTATTCAACTCAGTACATAACAGCGGGTGCCACCACCGAGAAGGCCCTCTGCCTGGTTCCCTGTAACTTGACTTCTCGCAATGAGGGAATCGCCTGAAGGCCCTTGGTGCTGGACCTCAGTATCCGGGCAGAACGATGGGGGTGGAGACGCTCCTTCAGGTATCCTGGGCCGAGGCTGTTTAGGGCTTTCAAGGTCAGCACCAACACTTTGAATTGTGCTCGGAAACGTACTGGGAGCCAATGCAGATCTCTCAGGACCGGTGTTATGTGGTCTCGGCGGCCGCTCCCAGTCACCAGTCTAGCTGCCGCATTCTGGATTAGTTGTAGTTTCTGGGTCACCTTCAAAGGTAGCCCCACGTAGAGCGCATTGCAGTAGTCCAAGCGGGAGATAACCAGAGCATGCACCACTCTGACGAGACAGTCTGCGGACAGGGAGGGTCTCATCCTGCGTACCAGATGGAGCTGGTAAACAGCTGCCCTGGACACAGAATTGACCTGCACCTCCATGGACAGCTGTGAGTCCAAAATGACTCCCAGGCTGCGCTCCTGGTCCTTCAGGGGCACAGTTGCCCCATTCAGGACCAAGGAGTCCCCCACCCCCGCCCGCCCCCTGTCCCCCAAAAACAGTACTTCTGTCTTGTCAGGATTCAACCTCAATCCATTAGCCGCCATCCATCCTCCAACCGCCTCCAGACACTCACACAGGACCTTCACCGCCTTCACTGGTTCTGATTTGAAAGAGAGTTAGAGCTGGGTATCATCTGCATATTGATGGACACCCAGTCCAAACCCCCTGATGATCTCTCCCAGTGGCTGCATGTAGATGTTAAAAAGCATGTTCTTATGGAGGGGATATGGCCTAGGGAGAGCCTCAGAACACAGATAGAGAGTCCTGGAAGTCCAAATGAACCAAGTACCGTGGTGAAATTTACTTTTGCAGCTCTGTGCACTTTTGCCTCTGGCAATTGTTTGGCTGCTTCTCTTTGATGCCTCCTAGAGCTTTCCATTCACAGCAGCTTTCTGTTTCCACATCTGCTGAGGCTCCCCTTCCTTCCTTCCTTCCTTCCTTCCTTCCTTCCTTCCTTCCTTCCTTTCTTTTCCAGGTTCTTTATCTTCTTCCTCTGCTGATGGGCGGGCATTTTCGAAGATGCCAAGTCAGCCTTGTAAAATCGTCACCGAGAGTCAGCATAATTTCCCCAGGCAGCTGGCACAAAATGACACAGAGAGCGGGCTGTGCTTGGCATCCGCCTGAGTCCATTGTGTCTGATCTGCTCTTTGCCAAAGTGGGCGAGGTTAGCAGAGTCCAAATGAACAGGTTAATCATGGAAGCATAGAATTCTAGAGCTGGAAAGGACCTCCAGTGGTCGAAAGTGATTTAAATTTGTTGTTAGCTGCCCTGAGCCCGGCATTCTGAACTGGGAAGGGCGGGGTATAAATAAAAATTTATTATTTATTATTATTATTATCTAGTCCAACCCCATGCAATGCAGGAATTGGAGCTAAAAGTCCTTGACAGATGGCTGTCCAACCTCTGCTTAAATACCTCCAAGGAAAGAGAAATCCATCACCTTTTGAGGGAGTCTGTTCCACTGTCAAACAGCTCTTGTTGCCAGAAAGCTCTTGCTGATGTTTAATTGGAACCCCCTTTCTCATAGCTTGAAGTCATTGGTTCGAATGCTGCAAGCTTGCTCCATCTTCCATGTGACAACCCTTCAGATATTTGGGGATGGGTATCCAATCTCCTCTCAGTCTCCTCTTTTCAAGGCTAAACATACCCAGTTCCTTCAACCATTCCTCATCAGGCTTAGTTTCCAGAACCTTGATCAGGCATAGGCAAACTCGGCCCTCCAGATGTTTTGGGACTACAACTCCCATGATGCCTAGCTAACAGGACCAGTGGTCAGGGATAATAATAATAATATTTTATTTATATCCCGCCCTCCCCAGCCGAGCGGCTAACAACAATAAAAGTAACACAGCATCCTAAAATCAATTCATTCTAAAATCAATTCAGAGTCAAATTAATGGCAACCATTGGGCTAGAGTTCTGTGAGGATGACCAAAGGAGGGGGTCAGACTGTGCCCTGGCCAAAGGCCTGGTGGAACAGCTCCGTCTTGCAGGCCCTGCGGAAAGATGTCAGGTCCCGCATGGCCCTAGTCTCTTGTGACAGAGCGTTCCACCAGATCGGGGCCACAGCTGAAAAAGCCCTGGCTCTGGTTGAGGCCAGCCTAACCTCCCTGTGGCCCGGGACCTCCAAGATGTTTTTGTTTGAAGATTGTAAGGTCCTCTGTGGGACATACCAGGAGAGGCAGTCCCGTAGGTACGAGGGTCCTAACCCATATAGGGCTTTAAAGGTTAAGACCAGCACCTTAAACCTGATCCTATACTCCACAGGGAGCCAGTGCAGCTGGTATAGCACCGGGTGAATGTGATTCCGAGGTGAGGACCCCGTAAGGAGTTTCGCCGCGGCATTCTGCACCCGCTGGAGTTTCTGGGTCAGTCTCAAGGGCAGCCCCACGTAGAGCGAGTTACAATAATCCAGCCTGGAGGTGGCCGTCGCGTGGATCACGGTGGCTAGGATGATGGGAATTGTAGTCCCAAAACATCTGGAGGGCCGGGTTTGCCTATGCCTGAGCTTGATCACCTCATTCGCCCTCCTCTGCACACTTGTCAACATCCTTCGTAAATTGTGGTGCCCGGAACTGAACACAGGACTCCAGGTGTGGTCCGACCAAGGCAGAACAGAGCGGAACTACGGTATTACTTACCTTGATCTGGGCACCAGATTTCTGCTGACGGAGCCTAAAGCATTAGCTTATTTTGCTGCGGCATCACACTGTTGCCTCTTCTCCTCTGGGCTCCTTCCTCCGCCCCAAGCATGCAATTAGGCAGAAACCTGCCGGTTGCTCAACCTTTCTTTAAATAGTATTTATTAGCTTGCGTGAAGCTGTGGGGTTTGCAGCAGGTTGGGTAGGCGCTAATTATCCGCCCGGCCACCAAGCAAGGTCACGAAGGGCCTTCAAGCCAATCTGACAGACGGAGGAAGGTAGAGGTGGGGTGGTGGTTTGCAAGCGCGCCAGCCAGACTTCTCTGGAGGAATGTGCATCTCTCAGGGGGTTGAGATAATGAATGGGTGCGCAGCAGCAGGTTCTATTTCTGGACTGGCAAGCACCGGCAGAGAAGGGCGCTTTGCTAATATTAAGTAATACAGCAGTCTGCTTTCCTGGCACAGAACATTGGGAGGGGCAGAGACCGGTCTGTGCCAACAGCGCTGCTATTATTGTGGCATACCAGTCCATCAAAGAGCCTCCCTCTTACCTCACCTTCATCCACAGACTCGGCACCTTTTGTTTTTTTTATATATACATTTTTGTTAATTTTTTAACATATCATTTCCAACAGTTATTTAACATTCGTTTTTATCTTATACAATTTTTTAGACTCCCGTCAACTACCTCTGAAGATTTTCCATTCTTTATCACTTAATCTGCATTTCTTAATTTCTCTGTTAATTTTAATTATCCTTAACTAATATTCTCTTCACAATCTTCCTTGCAATATTTCGCATAATCCTCCTTACAAAACTTCTTGCAGTCCTACTAGCGTCATCTGGTTGTTAGAATTTCTTTGCAAATATTTACTCCAGCCCTCTAAGAATCTTTGGTCCCGCAGGTTTCAAATCCCTCCTGTCATTTTTTCTAATTCTGCATAGTCCGTTAATTTCATTTGCCACTCTTCCTATATACATGTAATAATCGGAATAAGTGCAAACAGGAGACTTGCCTGCCCACTCCCTGGCCTTCTTCCTCTCTCACTCTCCCTCTTCCTCCTCCAACCTGGCCCAGCCTTCCTTCTCTCCTCCTCTCTTCCAGGTGAGAACGTGGAGCGCAGCCTGCAGGAGATGCTGGAGAGGCTGTTCCTCAGGAACGAATTCCAGCACAGCAGCCTCCATCTCCCGCTGCAAGATGCAGGCTACGGCCAATGTGGATGCTGAGCGTGGGAGAGCCTCCTGCCGCAGCATTTTAGAGGATGCTTCAGGTAGCCTTTGGTCTCAGGTAGCCTTTCTCCGTGCGTTTGCCGCATATCGGATCGGGACATTTGCCACTTCCTCGGAGACGGCTGAGCTATAGCAGCCGCCTGTGTCTGACCTGAAGAGTCTCTGCAGCATATTCTGCTGTGGCGCTGGTACCCTTGGCTGGAAGTCACCTCGGTGGGCCAATGATATTCCCTCGCTTCATCTCCAGCAATGCTTCTCTTTGGAGACCTGTGGGCCATTTCTTACATGATGCCGAGCTGATGAACTGACCCCACTGTGGACATGCAACCAACTTCTGGGAACTGCAGCTTCTGAGCTACTATGGGATCGGGGGGGGGGGTATGTGTGAGGGTGCAACCTTTGGCCTTTGGTCTCCTCCTCCTATTCCACACTTTCTCTTCTTAAGAAGAGTCTGCAAGATCAGGCCAAATTGGGACCAGCTAATCCAGTATCCTGTTCTTATAGTGGCTGACCAGAAGCCCATTACGGGAAGCCAGCAAGCAGCACCTGAGCACAAGGGTATATTATTATTATTATTATTATTATTATTTTACCCTCTCCCCTCTTGTGGTTTCTAGCAACTGGGATTCAGAATCATGGCAGCCTCCAGCTATTCCATAACAAGAATAATACCGTATTTTTCGCTCTATAAGACACACTTTTTCCCTCCTAAAAAGTAAGGGGGAATATGTGTGTGTCTTATGGAGCGAATGCAGGCTGCGCAGCTATCACTGACACCAGAACAGCAAGAGGGATCACTGCACAGCGATCCTTCTTGCTGTTCTGGCTTCTGGGATTCAGAATATTTGTTTTCTTGTTTTCCTCCTCCAAAAACTAGGTGCATCTTATGGTCTGGTGCGTCTTATAGAGCAAAAAATACGGTAAATAGCAGATTTTTGTCCTTCCCATCACTTGAGAGACATGTCACTTCTGAGATGCCCTTTCTTCCTATGAAAGGGGCTGGCACAAATTCTGCTGAGGTTGTTGCTATCAAATTTAAGCTAGCATCATCAATGCATGCAATGTTCTGCAGACTTCAGCTTGTGCAATGGGACATCCCCCTCAAAATTGACTCTGGGGGAGTCGGTATAATCCCTGGAACAGCACGCACAGGGATGGCTCTATCTGGTGAGCTGAAATGCTTGTGGAGGCAGAACGTTGATCACAGCGTGACATTGAATCCCACCCTATAAACCTGCATTTCTAGCATGTTGGAGACAGCAGAATACTTAAGCAATGACTTTGTGCTCCATTTGAGGTATGCAACAATGACCTTCTGAGGAAGGAGGTACTTTGCAATAGTATGGCATTAAGAGAGACATTTTCCTCTTTTGCGGCCAGAGGATGACTCAGCAGTCTCACTGAAAATCCAAGTAAACATGCTTAAAATTATGCTGGGAGGCCCCTAATTGTCTTTGATTTGCTACTTCGTAAAAGGCAAGGGCTCTGTGCCTTCGTGGCTGCATGATGACAGGTAGAAATCAACAGCTGGAGAAATCTCTCAGCTTGGAGATGTCAGATCTGAGGCAACAGCTTCCTCTGATTTCTGCCTGCAATGATTTCTGCAAAAATAAAACCCAGTACAGTGCCTGTTTCTTGTTTGTACTGCACGTAGGAGCAAAAAGCAAAGCCTAAGAACAGAACAGGTAAAACACCTAAATCTTCATTTCTCTGAATTTCCCTGAACAAGGAACAGTAGGGTCTGAATAGGATTGCCTGGCCGTGAGCATCCTAGACCCTGAGATTCCAGGACCCAAACCTGAGACTTAGGGGAAGCTTTTGCTGATGTCATGAGGGCATCCCCTGGTGATGTCACAGGGCTGGGTCCTGGTGATTCTCCCTCTTACTACTGAGCCCTGGAGATGGAGGTTAATTGGGAGAGGGGAAGGGGGCAGATCCCAGAGAGTTTATGTGATAATTATCCTGCCAGGCTGCAGCTTGCAAGCTGCACTCATAGTCTTCTTAATATAAATAAATATAAATGAAGGCGTACTTTCCCACCTGGAGATTCAAACCCACCCCTTCTCCCCTGTAGGGAGGTCCAAAAATTGTACGACAAATAAATGTTTCTCTTCCTTAGCACCCTGTTGCTTTTTTGCTCTGACTTCCAGTTCCTTTTGGGGGCTTCCGTTTTTGTTGCAGAAACTAAGGAAGGTGGATATGAATTCCTCTCCCTTTTTAGGTAACACAGGTAAAGGTAAGAGGAGGCAATACAAAGGACTTAGCCCCAAGCCCTCCACTGAACAAGGCATTGGGGGCTTAGACCCCTTCCATTCATTATGCCCATCGCATGGAAAAGAGCTAGGAGCCAGGCTTTGTGACAGCTGGAAATTTGGAAGAGAGAGTACACACATCTGGTGCCGGGTAGGTGATGGCAAATGGTTGCCTGATTGAATTTGTGAAGCTGAAGGTTGGAAAATCCAGGGCAGGTCAAAGGAGGCATTTCTTCATCCCTTTATGTGGAACATTTTAGAGAGTTGGGTATGTTTGGCCTGGGAAAAAGGAGACTGAGAGGCACCTTCAAATATCTGAAGGGCTGTTGTTATAGGAATTCAAAGGTGTCATATATATAAATCATACGTTCATAAATGTACAAGGCAAACACCCATGCGTAAGTATAGTGTCTGAAACAGTAGAGGAGAGCAATCCTGAAAGCATTTTGACTTTCCCAAATATTTCCTTGCAAGGAGGAAGGAAATGGGAAAAGATTTCTGGTTGTCTTTGGACCGTAGGAGCTTACACCTCCCTTTTCAAATACAGTCTGGCAAGTATCTGTGTATCTGAAGAAGTGTGCATGCACACGAAAGCTCATACCAAGAACTAACTTAGTTGGTCTTTAAGGTGCTACTGGAAGGAAAAAAAATTTTTTGTTTTGACTATGGCAGACCAACACGGCTACCTATCTGTAACTGGCAAGTATCTGTTAAGCTGAGCAAACTATCAATATATGTAAGAGATTCAGGAACTAAACTGTTTACCATCTCAAAGGAATGGCCAGGATGCCCAGGTATAAGCATTCAGTGACCATTAGCAGGTATCCTGAAAGACAGGATTTCTGCTGTAGACCCGCCCCTTTCAGTGATGTATGTATGATGTTTTTTTGGGGGGTGGTCTTGAGCTACAGGGGAGGCAGTTTCAAAAGTCTATATAAGGGCTTGCACACCATTGTTCTGGGTTCCTCTCCTGCCTCCTGCGTGTGAAGGGGGCACCCTGTTGCAACAGTTTAATAAAGATCAGGCTTACTAGCTGCTTTGCTTCTCAATATTCTCTGGTTGGCCTCTGTTATTTTCTCCTACCGATAGAGAACCTATTTAAGGACTCTATACGGGCTTGTAGATACTCCATAAGGGAAAAGGAGCAGTATTTTTCTTATAACATCTGTCATATGGAGGATGGAACAAATTCTCCTGCTCTGGAAGGGAGGACCCAAATCCCCAGATTCAAGTTATAGGAAGGGAGATTTGACAGTAGTAGTAGTAGTAGTAGTAGTAGTAGTGGTAGTAATAATAATAATAATAATAATAATAATAATAATAATAATAATAATAATAATTTATTTGTACCCCCGCCTGTCTGGCTGAGTTTCCCCAGCCACTCTGGGCAGCTTCCAACAAAGATTAAAAATACATTTAAATGTCACACATTAAAAACTTTCCTGAACAGGGCTGCCTTCAGATGTCTTCTAAATGTCAGGTAGTTGTTTATTTCCTTAACATCTGATGGGAGCGCGTTCCACAGGGCATTCGCCACTACCCAGAAAGCCCTCTGCTTGGTTCCCTGTAGCTTTGCTTCACACAATGAGGGAACCACCAGAAGGCCCTTGTCGCTGGACCTAAGTGTCCGGACAGAACGATGGAGGTGGAGACGCTCCTTCAGGTATACTGGACCGAGGCCATTTAGGGCTTTAAAGGTCAACACCAACACTTTGAATTGTGCTCAGAAATGTACTGGGAGCCAATGTAGGTCTTTCAAGACAGGTGTTATGTGGTCTCGGCGGCCGCTCCCAGTCACCAGTCTAGCTGCTGCATTCTGGATTAGTTGTAATTTCCAGGTCACCTTCAAAGGTAGCCCCACATAGAGCGCATTGTAGTACAGTGGTACCTTGGGTTACAGACGCTTCAGGTTACAGACTCCGCTATCCCAGAAACAGTGCTTCAGGTTAAGAACTTTGCTTCAGGATGAGAACAGAAATCGTGCTCTGGTGGCAGGCCCCATTAGCTAAAGTGGTGCTTCAGGTTAAGAACACTTTCAGGTTAAGAACAGACCTCCGGAACGAATTAAGTTCTTAACCCGAGGTACCACTGTAGTCCAAGCGGGAGATAACTAAAGTAAGAGCTGTTTGTCGAAAAGGTGGTGGCCTCTCGTTCCTTGGAGGTTTTTAAGCGGCGGTTGGGCGGCCATCTGCCACAGATGCTTTAGCTGAGATTCCTGCATCGCAGGGGGTTGGACTAGATGACCCTTGGGGTCCCTACAAGTCGATGGGTCTATTCTATGCTTCTCTGCAGGGCAGAATACCTGAGGAGCCAAATGTCCCCAGCTCTCGGGGGCCACTAGGTGGTGCATCGGAAGATGGCTGACAATAACATCTCTCCGACCCACACGAGGTAATTTGGAGGCTATGATGGGGGTAATTAGCCTCCTTAACCCCCCCCAGGATTGTGGGGGGGACGGCCCTTGCCTGCTGTGCCCTATACCACCCCCGAATTTGTGGGGGTGGGGGCACTAGGCACAAAGCCCTCCTGTGGGATTCCGGCACTCCTGGACGCCGTCCCTGATTCGCGCCGCTAGTTGCAAGCATCTTCAAAAGAAACAATTTGGACGAGATAAATTGCACATGCTTCGAGGAAAAAGGGGAGTAAAGACTGCTGACAGAAGAGATCTCTGATAACAAGACAAGAATAAAATATGAGAAGATACGTCAAGATACGGTATGACTGAGGGGGGAGGGGGGGAAAACCTGCCTTCCTTTTTCTTATGTGATTTAACAAGAATCCCCTCCCCTAATGAGTCAGAAACTAAGGACTTAAGCTGTGGATTTAAGGCTGTGTGGAGATAAACTTTCGAACCAAAGCAATGTTTCAAGATGAAGCTGGAAAGCTAAGAGTTTTGGAATGACGCAGTTAAAAATGCCGTCGCCATTTCGGGAGGCATTGTTGGAGCTCTTGGGTCTGGGAGGAGAAAGAGAGAAATAGAGTTGTTTACATATCGTGGATCAACTCCTCGGTGGGACTTAAGAGCGACAAATGCCAAATTCATGATGGAAAGAGCGATGTTATCTACGAGGGAGATATATGGAAACCATCTGGACTTAGTGGAGGAACGGGAAATCCACACAGGATTATTATTTTGCTTATCGGCTTAAGGAGACTAACAGAAGAGATCGTAAAGGAAAAATAGAAATTATATGAACAAGATATGATGTGGAAACACCGAGATAAGACTGGATAGAATTATGAATTTTGTTTGGACTGATTGGGACTGATTTGGACATTAACGCAGTAATAAGAAGATGATCTGAATCCCCCTTTGGATCTTGAAGTATGGGTTCCCCCAACAAAATTTAAAAATTTGGCTTTGTAATTTGGAATTTATGTGATGTGATTTAATTTGATGTGATTGGCCAGTTAATCAAAATTATTAAAAAAAAAAAATGTCCCCAGCTCTCATGCATCAAATTGCAGAGCTGCTTCCCTGCCCTGAGAAGCCCAGCCTGGCTCTCCCAGACCTAACTCAGCTGTTACAGCATCACACGTTTCGGACTACAACTCCCATCAGCCCCTGCGAGGTGGGCCTGACAGGAGCCGTCGCCCCAAACAGCCGGTTGGGGAAAGGCTGCGGGTCTCAAGACGCCGGAGGACTACAACTCCCGCTTTCCCTGGCCGTTGGCCACCCCGGCGGAGGCTTCTGGGAAAGCGAGTCCAACGTCGCTGGGGCGAGTTGGTCTTTTGTGCTGCCCCAGCGGCGCGGCGCCCCGCTCTCCGCGAGGGGCGATTGGCTGATTCCGAGGGGCGTTCCCGGAGCCTTGTTCCCGTCTCTGAGGAGAGCCGGCGCAGGATTGGTCGGGAGAGGCTGCCCGTCTCGTCCCCCGCCTACGTCGCGCCATTGACGGGCGGCGGGTCGCGACGCCCCGCGGCTGTGATTGGCCGGGCGTGTGGGCGAGGGGGCGGGCGGAGGAGCCGGGCGGGGGGAAGAAGGAGCGGAGCGGCCCGAGCAAGATGGCGGCGTCTGAGGCGGCCGAGGCGGGCCTGGGGACGGCGGGCTGAGCAGCCGCGGCCGAGCCAGAGCGCCATGTCGGGGCCAGACGAGCGCGAGCCCGGCGGCGGCGGGGCGGCGGCCGGCGTGGTGGCGGCGGGCGCCGGGGGTCCTCTGGCGCTGGGGGAGGCGGCGGGGCCTGGCCCGGGGGGCGCCGAGGAGCCGGGGCCGCCGCTCGGGGCTGGGGGGGCGGGCGCGGGGGGAGGCGGCGGCGGCGGCGGCCTTGTCCGGCAGCCCGAGCCCGGCGGCGACCGCGACTCCGACGCGCCGCCCAAGAAGCGACTGAAGCTGCCGGGCGGAGCCGAGGGAGGCGGCGGCGGCGGCGTCAAGCTGGAGGAGCGCCTCTACTCGGTCCTCTGCTGCACCGTGTGCCTCGACCTGCCCAAGGCCTCCGTCTACCAGGTGCGCCCCGCGTCCTCCTCCTACACGTGTACACGCGTGTACGGGTCCCCTTCCCACGTGCCGGGTTCCCCTCCCTCCGCAATGGTGGCATTCGGGGCCGCGCACGGGGGTTGCATCCCGCTGAACCTTTTGCCCCGGGGCGGGAAAGGCTTACCTGGGTGCAGGTGTTCGTGTGAACGCGAAGGTAAGCGGGAATGCAGAGGAACGCAGGCAGCGGCGACCTTGTCGTGAGCCAGGCCCATACCTGGCTTAGTATGGTCTCCACCCGTCTTTCCCAACCTCGGGTGGCCCCGGGGGTTGTTGGACTACATACTGAGCCAGGTATGGGCCTGACCCGTGGTCTGGGATGATGGGATATGTAGTCCCAACAGCTGCTGGGGACCCGAGGTTGGGAAACGCATGGCAGGCAGCAAGGACTCTCTTCCAGCCTTACCTGCAGTTGCCATGGGGATTTGAACCCGGGACCTTTTGCATGCATGCTTGCAAGGCATGGGCTGCCGAGCTTTGGCCCATCATGAAACGGCCCATGTCAGTTGTGACTCATTTCGCTCGTTTCAAACTTGTAGTCTCCGCTGCCCTTGGGCTGGGTTAGGAGCTTTTCAAAATGAGGGGAGAAATGCAAGGAAATGCTTGAAATAGGGGAGTTACAGATAGGTAGCCGTGTTGGTCTGCCATAGTCAAAACAAAAAAATTTTTTTCCTTCCAGTAGCACCTTAAAGACCAACTAAGTTAGTTCTTGGTATGAGCTTTCGTGTGCATGCACACTTCTTCAGATAAACTCTTTTTTTTTTGAAATAGGGGAGGGGGGAGAGAAAACCACACTTTTTAAAAAATGATGTTAAATCCGCGCTTTCTAAGGATCATCACTTAATAATGCGGGTGGGTTGTCTCCTAAGTTAAGGTGTTTAGCTGATTTTTCTTGCTTGACTGGTCAAATAGTGGTGTGGATCAGTCCCCTTCTCTTCCTCCCCCCCCCCCCCCCGCCCCTCCTTCAGTGCATATTCTGGGCGGAATAGCCAATATCATGGCAGGTAAGTACAAAAGTAGGCAGTAACCAATTGAATCGGAGAGATGTGCTTGTAGTGTATTTTCTTGCATTGTTCTTCCCACCGTCTTGCACAGAGTGAGTGTCCATCAGATAACGTACATACATTTCCCTCTTCCCATTATGCTGTATTTCTTTAAGCCATGCTGGAGAAATCCCTAAAATGGAAACAATTATCTAGTTCCACAAATCAGACACGCCCACCTTGTTTTGCTTTGTCTGAGATCTCCATTTATCCAGCGTTTGGGCAGGGTCACCTCATACCTCTTCCTGTGTGCTGCTTGCTCCTGACTCATTAATTTAGCCTCTTGGGTGGCAGGTTTAGCTGCTGATCTTTCAACCTGTGGTATAACTTGTTCTGCTCATAATTGTTGCTCTGAGCTTCCCTTCCCCCTGTGTTTTGGAGGAAGGGTGGGATGTAAGCACAGTGGTACCTCGGGTTACAGACGCTTCTGGTTACAGACTCCGCTAACCCAGAAATATTACCTCAGGTTAAGAACTTTGCTTCAGGATGAGAACAGTAATTGTGTGGTAGCAGCACAGCAGCAGCGGGAGGCCCCATTAGCTAAAGTGGTACCTCAGGTTAAGAACAGTTTCAGGTTAAGAACGGACCTCCAGAACGAATTAAGTTCTTAACCCGAGGTACCACTGTAGTAAACTAGGAGTGAGAGTTGTTGGGATGTAAATGGTGAACTAGGAGTGAGCCATTGTACAACTCCACTCATCTACAGGGACTCCTTTGCCCTGAGGTCAGGTTCAAGAAACCACCATCTCCTGACTCTGTTTTATGGTAATGTTCAAAGTGCTGGATGGGACTTCTCAGTGTGTTGATTCTTCTTGTTGCCACTGGCTCTGCAAGTCTCATCTGCTGTGATTCCTTAAGATATACTTTGCTTGCATATGATGAGAATTCCTCTCTGCTATCTTTATACCTAGTGAATGTATGCATGAGTATTGGAAGGAGAGCAGCCTGACAGCTATAAAAGAGAAGCAGCCTCTTCTCTTTCTTCTCTTTGGTGATCACTGTAGCTGAGTAAGATTGTTTTCCATAAACACGGTTTTAATGAGTCTATAAGTGACTGTGGAGGCCAATTCTGGATCCACACATCCTTCCACAGTGGGGACATTTGTTTCCGGATGGGAGTTGATCATGGTGTGGATTTGCCAAGCGTGCCTTCCTCTTAGCACGTTTCTCCCTTGCGTCCTGCGTTTGAGTGTCTTCAGAGCCCACGACACCTTTGGTAAAGGCTGTTCTCCAACTGGAGCGCTCACAGGCAAATTTTTCCCAATTGTTGGTGTTTATACTACTTTTTTTTTTATTTGCCTTGAGACAGCCTTTAAACCTCTTTTGTTGACCGCCAGCATTACGCTTTCCATTTTAAAGTTTGGAATAGAGTAGTTGCTTTGGAAGACGATCATCAGGCATCCGCACAGCATGACCAGTCCAACGAAGTTGATGTTTGAAGAATCATTGCTTCAACACTGATGATCTTTGCTTCTTCCAGTACACTGGCATTAGTTCACCTGTCTTCCCAAGTGATTTGCAATTTTTTTCGGAGACGCCATTGATGGAATCTTTCAAGGAGTTGGAGATGGCGTTTATAAGTGGTCCATGTTTCACAAGCATACAGTAAGGTTGGTGGTGATCCAGCGAGTGAGTAAGAGAGGCAGTAGAGACACATTAAGGGACAGTGGTGAGAAGATTGGGAAAGGTTCAGAGAACCTCATTTAGCCTACAGGTTCAGTGAATTTTACAGGGACTGGGTTCCTACTTTCCTATATGTATGAGAAAGATCTGCTTGTCTTTCTCTACAGAATTAGAGATACTATATTCACTTTTAAAACTGTGGCTTGCTTCTTCCTTTTCTTTTTCTTTTCTTCTCTTCTTCCTTTCTACCTACTTCCAAAGGTATGCCAGACCAAGCCCCCACCTCCTGTACCTAAATGAGAACATCTAGACTATAACTTCCAAGTAGTTCCTCGCACCTTACAAATACACAAAACTTTCAGAATTAGCTGCAAGGTACTAAAATCATCTCAACAAAATTAAGCGTTGGCATTTATTTTCAAAGAAGTTAAGGGATGTTGTTGGACTTCTGATCAGAAATGGAGAGGCCAGAGAAGTTGTATGGACATTTTTAAGAGTCCCAGATCCTCTTGCTGGGGAGGAAGTCTGGTGTGTTGTTTTGGCTGACAGATGTGCCTTGCTGTTCTGACCAAGAGAATGCTCTGGGCTTCCTGAGCTCCATGCATAAATTCAGGTACTGCTACCAGATGATGCTTTTTGCCTCTCTGTTATGGTAATGAAGAGCTCTGCAGTGTCCACCAAAGCTTGGAGAAACCCCCTTCCCTGTTTTGCAAAGATGTTCCCTTAAAGTGCTTGTTTAGCGCTTGCATTATCAGAACCTGCTTCGTTCCCCCCCATTATTGTGCTCCATTTAATTCCTGCAAACATTTTAGGGTAAAGAAGCCACAGAGGACTCTCCAGGCAAACTGTGCAAACAAATCAACAATCAAATGGACTTGTGTCCAGTTGTGCCTCTGTTGTTGGCTGTTCAGCTGCATGAAAGCCTCCTGTTCTCTCCCCTGCCCTCCCCCCCACAATGTTTGCACTTAATTGGTGCAGAACAAGGACTTGAGCTAAAAGAAGCCAAGTGTGAACCAGAAGCATGGAACATGTGACTTGCAGCATGTGACTTGGCTCAGTTAAGTCCCTAAATGCAAAGGTCATCGCCTTGGTGATGTTACACTTTGGTGGTTGCGCCCTAATAATATCCGCGCAGTGTTCGCTGCCTCACTGTAGAATAAGGAGATGTCAGATGTGCCATCTCCATAATTCCTTGCCGAAAAACAGGGCAGGAATTGCATTTCATTTTTGGAAGAGCAAGATTAGTGATAGCTTTACCAGTTTGAAAACAAGCTCAAGATCCCAGGGAAGAAAAGCATCATTGTTGGTTGCAGCGCTATGAGGAGAAGCACACAGGCAATTAAAGTCTGGCAGTGACAATAATGGAAGCATTTTGTGTTAATACAGTATCTGTGTCTGGAGTCCAGTGGTTGTTGCAGTCATATGAGGCTCCATGATAATTGAGAAGCTTCAGCCGATACAGAATGCAGTTGCTCGTCTCAGATACTGAGAGATGTGCATATAGTCAGCCTGTTCAGTTTGTTTCTGGACCCAGTTCAAGGTGCTGGTCTTGATCTTGAAAATCCGTGACCTTCAAGGGCTGTCTCTCCCCACATGACACATGCACACACACCCCTGCTAGGTGAGATCTAATAAACACTCTGCTTACCATCCCAGCTCTGGCAGGTTAGGAGAAGGATGACTAGAAGCTGAATCTTAAAGTTTATGATCATGGTGCCAAAGCTGTGGCACTTTCAAAGCTGATCTACCAGCTGTCTTCTTGGAAGGACAGAGGCTGGGAGCCAGTCTGTCCAATGTACCATCAGCCCACCTGCTAAAGTTAACTGGCCTTCATTTCTAAGGTTGTCTATCACCAACTGCAAGATCCTGTAGACTTATGTCTTGAATTTTTTTGTTGTTTTGTTTATTTATGCATTTAGATGTCGTTTGTAAGCCACCTTCAAATATCCTGAAAGGCAGGACACAAGTAATTATAATAAATTCTGGAAAAGTTCCAGGACCCTCTGACCTATTATTCCTGATTTATGACTTAATGGTTTTTTTTTTTGTTAGTTCTGGTTGTTCTTTTTCAATTATTTGATGGTTACAACTTCAGATAAAATATTTACACAAAGCCTTTACTAAACTAAGAATACAGTGGTACCTTGGGATGCGAACAGGATCCGTTCCGGAGCCCCGTTCGCATCCTGAATAGAACGTAAGACGCGACTGCACTCTGTTACTTCTGGGTTGCTGCGGAGCGCAACCCGAAAGCGCTCAACCTGAAGCACATTCAACCCGAGTTATGACTGTAATTGCCTCGTTTTGCCATTCTGTGGTTTGAGCCTCAAAACTAAGTGTCATAGATTTGTAAATAGTTGTTTCCACCCTTTTCCGTACAACATTTTCCATACAGTTGGGGAAGCAAGTAAAAGCTGGTGTTCTCTTGCACACTGGGGGGATTGTAACCTAAGCAGCGAAGGATGGCGGCTGGTACAGAGGAAGGCGTTTAAGAAAGCATACTACTTGTATTAAAGGTTACAAAAGGAAGCAGGGTTCCTGGAAAGGTCAATTCAAAGTTGTCTGTGGCTGCTCCAAGCCCAGGAATGTATTCTTGCAGCTTCATTTGAGAAGACTGGGGATGAGCCGTAGCTCGGTGGTAACAGTTCATGCAATAGGTTCCTCCCTCGCCTGTCTGAAAGCCCCGGAGTCTTGTCTGCTTCACAGTATAGATCTGGCTGCCCTGGAACAGAAGTCTTCAGCCTTTTCAGACCCAGGACCCATCTTTATCCAACCGTACATTTAGGGAAGTCTCTTTTTAACTGCTTGTTTACCATATATTTATATGCTGCTGTTGCTGTTGTGTGTTCCCACCTTAGAAGAAGTCGCAATGCAGCCGTGGGGCGTCCTGATCCACCAGTTGACGACCAGTGCCCAGATTGTTGAGCAATCAGAGCTGAGGAGAGGAAGAGGGTTTTACTGCAAAGCTCCTTCCCATGCAAATTGTGCAACATAGTTCAAAAGAAGCAGCTTAGAAACAGGAAGGGGCTATGCCCTGAGAGTGTAAACAGATTTGTTGCAGGTTACAGTCCTGGCTGAATCCTTGAATGCTTGAATGCTTTGAGTCTTCAGGAAAACTCGCCCTTCCCGAAGAGCTTCAGTGTCAGAAAGAATTGTGTAATAAGTGCCATTTATATAACTCATACTATGATGTGCAAATGCTTTGGAAGATTGTTTTGTATTCACAGCAGTCCTGAGAGCTAGGTGGTTGCAAATAGAAATACAGTATGCAGATAATGGCATATTTTGCAGGCAGCAGAACTGAGGCTGAGAGACTTGCCTATTATAGTCCAGTGTATCTGTTGATTCTTTCACTGAATAGGAGTTTGAGCCCCTGCCTAAATGCTGCAGGAGCCTACAGATGTTGTTTAGACTCAGAAAAAGAGGGGAGAGGTTTCTTGAGTGCCTTCAGCTTAGGAAATGGCAGAAGCACTTCTACTGAGTTATTCCCTCCCGCAACTCAGGGTTTGCTACAGTAGTAAGCATAGGCCTTGGCAGCTGTGTGGGCTTGTTGAGAGGCTAGTTTGTCAGGACTGGGCGTTTCACGATCATATTGCATTCATCATTTTTCTCTGAAATCTTTCTAGGAATTCTGCCTGTCTGCCGCAGCTCTTGTGCTCTGCTCTGCTGCCAGGTAGATGGATTCAGGGTTTAGACTGAACTTCCAGGAGGTGACTGAAAGGTCTCTCAGGCTGCCAGAAGCATCTGTAACCTTGCATGAGTGTCTGAAGGGAATATGTCTTGATAGACGAATGTAGTCAGCCTCTCCTTAACTTGACATGTTACTTTGATCAGTCCAATTATTGGCATGATGCATCTATCCTCCTTTGCTTGGAGTGTGTGTGTTTTATACCCCATTTTCCGGTCCCAGTTTGTTGTATACCCAGGCCTTCCAGCTGCCACAATCTCTTTCCAGGCCCAGGTGCAGTTGATTAGTAAATGAAGAGGAGCAGCTAAAGGCAAGGGGCTCTCTAACAGATTTATTTATGCTACTTGCCTCCCTCCCCTTTCTCCAAGTAGCCTACAGCTGGCATTTTAGGCACTCTATGTGGTAGGTTGGGCCAAGGGATAGTGACTTGTTGAAATCATCTGAGTGAAGTTTGAACCCGAGGTTTCCACACTGAAACCCCTGACTACACCTGGGTGGCCTAAACAGAGCTATTGTGTGCCCCTGCTTTCCCCCAGCCATACTGTGATGTCAGATCCTGCCTGGCTCTGTTAGTGATGCTGTCCCTGGTGACTTCATCCTGTTAAGAGGTTGTGTGCCTCTGCAATATACTTGACCTTCTTTACTCTTTCATTAGTAGAAACCCCATACCTATTGTCTGATGATTGCCTAGATTAAGGTTATCAGATTTTTTTCAATGAATCTGGGGACACTTTTCAACTCCAATGGATTTTGTATGGGGACTGATTTGTAAATCTGGGGACTGTCCCTGGGAAACAGGGACGTCTGGTAACCTTAGCCTAGATGCCTCTTTGAGAATCCTTGGATGAATGACATCATGCCCACCCTGCTAACTTAATGTAGTATACTGAATGAGGGTCAGTAAATGGAGACTCGGTCCACACTGTAGTCCAGCAACATCTGGAGGCCAATGGGGTCATTAGCCAACCCTGCTCTAAAGAATTAGGTTTGTAGTTTGGGGGTGCTCTTGGACCTAGTACAGTGGTACCTCGGATTACATATGCTTCAGGTTACATACGCTTCAGGTTACAGACTCCGCTAACCCAGAAATAATACCTCTGGTTAAGAACTTTGCTTCAGGATGAAAACAGAAATCGTGCCCCGGCAGTGGGAGGCCCCATTAGCTAAAGTGGTGCTTCAGGTTAAGAACAGTTTCAGGTTAAGAACGGACCTCCAGAACAAATTAAGTACGTAACCAGAGATACCACTGTACTGTTGCTGGATACATAGGTGGCCTTCTCTCATTGTCTTAGGGCTGTGGTTGATAGATCAGCTTGATAGAAACGGCGTTGCCGCCATTACCCGCATTCTGTCATCAACGTTTTGGAATACTGCGATGCGTCCTGTGTGCGGCTGCCTTTAAAAAACCCTCCAGATGTTTCAGTTGGTTCAAAATAGGCATCGTGATGGTTAATATTATGCTCTGTCATCTGCACTGGCTGCCCATTCCTTGACCCATTTCATAATGCTGGTATTAAAGTCAAAAACAGGTTGTGGCCAAGGAGTGCCAGCCTCCGCCCATATATGCCCACGTGTACCATAATATCGTCTTCTGAGGCCCTTTTCTGGATGATTCTGTTGGATGAAAACCTTTCTTAATTTCCCCAAGCTTTTTAGTCCTTCAGTTTTAAAAATGGGTTGCCTTTTAAAAAAAGATCTTTGCAATACTGTTGGTTTTGCTTTGGCTTTATTCTGTGGCTGTTTTCACATTGGTTTTATCCTTGTATTTTATGGTTCTAACCTGGGTGGCTAACCCATGACCCTTGATATATTGGTGGACTATCATTCCCATCATCCCTGATCATTGACCATGCTGATGGGAGCTGTAGACTGACAGCATTTGAAGGGGCCACTGTTTAACCTGTTTTGTGAACCACCCAGAGAGTGCATGCTATTTGGCAATGTAGAAATGGTGTTAGCAAATACATAGAGGCTTTGTTTACAGGTCACTTGTGAAATCTTTGCTACACCAGTGTTCCTGTTTAAGGCAGAGTGTGTGGCGCTATGTATATTTGGTGCCAAGGAGGATTTTGACTTATTGCTCTAGTTTCGCTCTCTTTAATGAATTCCTGGCCAATACAGTCAGGGGAATTCATATTGGTCTTTAAATTGAGCAGAACATGGTGTTGTGAATATTCAGCCCCTCTGCACAGAGTTATTTATTTGTATTTGTCCTGCAGGTGTTATGCCTTCATTTTACTTCAGCCTACAGACCACTTGGTTTGGAGCTACTGCTTTGGGGTGTTTTCTGTTATGATGTTACCTACTTAGGAGAAATGGCTCCTTGCACAGGAGGCAGGTGGAGTCCTCCATTCCTAACAGGGAAAAAAAATCAAGTTTCTGTTCTGGGAGTTATAGAACATTAGGGAGACAATGATGGAGAGCTAACTGAATCTAGAGCCCATTTGAGGTTCCCTTTATGGTGGTGGCAAAAAGATTTCTGTCTTTTCTGTCACGAGTATATTAGTGGAATCTCATCCATCAGAGCTGTTGCGTGGTGTCTTCAGGGTTAGCAGTGATCCTGGGCAGGCAGAGTTTACAATGCTTACATGGTCTAAGCTATTTATTTTCTATCTGTGCTTGAAGAAGAGACCTGTAAATTGACCAGCAACGATACTGGGCCAGAGGGAGATGCCTGCTGAAGTTGCTCCAACTAAAGCAGTGTTTTTCAGTATTGAGTCCCAAAATATCAGACTACAACTTGCATTACCCCCAGGCAGCCTCACCAGTAGTTGGGGATGAGGGCAGTTGTAGACTTAACAATGCATTAGAGGTTTTCTTGCAATCAAGTGGTATATAAATCCCAAGAGTAAGAAATATCTCCCAAGGGAGGGGGTATGGCTGAGGAAAATGCAGAGTTCAGGTATGTTTGCTTTTTATTTAATTTTTTTTTAGTAATGTAAAAGGCACCACACACCTCTGATATCTCTGCACAAGTGCCAGCAGACGTTGATGAGTCTGAAGGAAGGAAGGCTAAAGGAATCCAAGATGGAAGCAGTTGGCCGGGTGCTGAATTATTTTTGGTCCCTTCCGTCCAGCATTTGTGTATAACTGCACTTGTACTTAGTCTTGTATGTGACTTACGAGGCAAACTGGTGAAAGAGGCAGTGAAATGATGATCTATGGCTTTTCATGCCTCCCCCCCCCCCTCTTTATTGGCTGAGATTTATAGGTAGCAGTCATTCCAACATTTGGACTCCACCATCCTAGCTTGTAGGTGCTGTTACTGACAGCCACTTCCTGTGTTGATGCTAAAGTATAATTGCTCTGTTTTTCTCTAATTAGGGTTATGAAGCACCATGTGGTGTTTTGAGTGAGAATAAACGGGAAAAACCAGGCTCTTGTTTCCCGAGCCACCTGCCACCTCCTCCTCATGAGGACTTGGAAGGACAGGTCTGTTAAATGCAGGGCACAATTGTGCTTCCGAGGCCAAAGCCTTGTTTATTAAAAGCTCCATAAAGGGATAATTCAGTGATGTTCTTTTGGTTGCTATCCTTCACCTGGTTTTGCATTAGGGCAGAAAAGTAAATATAGTGATGTTTGTGCATTAGCATTGCTGTGATATGAAAATAGCATAAAATAGTGACTGAGTAAAAGGAGCACCTTGGAAGAAAAGATTGTATATCAATCCGGTACATTAAATAGATTATTGCCTAGACTCACCGTAGTGGTTTGCAAACCTGCCCTCAAATTCTGAGTAGTGGGATTTTATCCATGTGCACAAACTCATCAGGCTCAGATTGGAAACTGCTAAATATGTATGTAGTAAGCAGTAGTAGAATACAGCCTCTTCTAGAATTGTCTCAACCTCCTGTAGGTAGGTCTCTTACAGCACAGTCCTGCTCACATTCACTCAGAAATAAGTCTCATGGTCTCACTGTGGTTTCATCCTAAAGAAGCATGTCTTTGGATTGCAGCTGAAGTGTAGGTTGGTCTATGCAGATCACTTTTCTTCTTTGAGAAAGGTCTGTATCTGAATGAATGGGAGGATAAACACACTTGAGATGGGGCTCTTTAAGTTGGCAAGAAATTAAGGAAGGTGGATAAAAGAGGCACCTCTGTTATCGAATGTTCTGCACTTGACTAGATGACTCCCTGCTGTATGTTTGGTGACTTTAATTAAACTGTACCTGTTGAGACTGATTGCCTGAGGACAGCAGGCTTGCCTAGCCTGAATGTATTTGGCTGATTTGAAGGCACAACTATTTTTGGACAGTGTTGTACAGTCTTTCTCACCTCATTTGCAGCTTACAAAATCACCTTCAGGTCCCTGAGTTGTGTGGTGGGCTGAGAACATGGTCCTCCGCATGTTTGAAAGGAATGCTTCTTGGGTTCTTGCTCTGGAACACCTAATGATTTGATCTCCTTGAGCTTGCAGAGTGGCTGGGTCTGAAGCAAGTATGCTGGCCTTGGGCCATGATTGCCTACATAGAGAGGACAACTGTATTCTAAGTCATTTCCGTCCCTGCTCTTTTTCTCACTAGAGGTGAGGAATGCAATGAAGGGGCTTCTTGAGCAAATAAATTTTTTTAAAGTGTAGAGAATTGAATTTTTTTTGAATGGGGAACTGTTTAGAAGAGGAGAAGAAGAAGAGTTTGGATTTGATATCCCGCTTTATCACTACCCTAAGAAGTCTCAAAGCGGCTAGCAATCTCCTTTCACTCCCTCCCCCACAACAAACACTCTGTGAGGTGAGTGGGGCTGAGAGACTTCAGAGAAGTGTGACGAGCCCAAGGTCACCCAGCAGCTGCATGTGGAGGAGCGGGGAAGCGAACCCGGTTCACCAGATTACGAGTCCACTTCTCTTAACCACTACACCACACTGGGAAGTTTTTAATGTTTAATGCTGTATTGTGTTTTTAATTTTCGATTGGGAGCCACCCAGAGTGGCTGGGGAAACCCAGCCAGCTAGGCGGGATATAAATAATAAATTATTAGTAGTAGTATTAGTAGCATTAGTATGTAGGCAAGGAAGAATGGAAGTATAAATGACATAAGCTACGTAGAACTCAAGCATGACACAGGGATTGAGTGAATCTTCTGCAATTCTAGAAAACCTCTGAAGTTCTGGTTTTCCTTTTTCTCGCAGTGTACAAACGGTCACTTAATGTGTGCTGGGTGCTTCATCCACCTGCTGGCAGATGCCCGGCTGAAAGAGGAGCAAGCCACTTGCCCAAATTGTCGCTGCGAGATCAGCAAGAGCCTCTGCTGCCGAAACCTTGCCGTAGAGAAAGCAGTGAGCGAGCTGCCGTCGGAGTGTGGCTTCTGCATGCGTCAGTTTCCTCGCTCTCTTTTGGAGAGGCATCAGAAAGAAGAATGCCAGGACAGGTAAAGGGCTCTTCTTGCCATTTAGCAAAGAGTTGCTGTTGAATCCAAGGCAGTTTGCTATGATGTTATGGGATGGGCAGGAATGGTGCCGACAGGAAAAAGGGGCACTCCCTCTAGTCGTCAGCGAAGTTGGGGTTCTGTGCTTAATATGTATTGTACAAATCTTTTGCAGGAACACTCTTGATGTGTGTGTGTGTGTGTGTGTGTGCGCGCGTGCTACCCATCTTACGGTTCCATAGAAAACTGTAGGGTAGTGATGAAGATGATGATGATGAGCATTTATGTCGCTTACTACATAAAATGCCTCAAAGCAACTTACAGTTATAAATGCATGCAGAATACAAAAAAATTAAAATAAGATCGAAAAGATGAAAGAACATTAATGATTAAAAGTGTTCATACTTCAATAACACCAAAAGGATGACTTCTACCCTGCCCAAGATGAAAGCCAATACAAGGTTTAGGGTATCATCACACCGGAGGGCCCCAATTAAAAGCCAAATGCCAGAGTAAATAGGCAATGTCTTTGTTCATGACGCTTTCTCCAGTTTTGAAATCGACACACAGGTACAAAAAGGTTGGCAGCCCATGATTTAAGGTGCCAGAGCAGGTGGTATAAAGACCAGTGGCCTTGCCTTGGCCACGGGGGCGAGAGGAATGGTAATGTAATGAGATGACTTAAAATGTCTGGTCTTGTTCTTCAGTGATGAAACATTTTATTTGTGTCACATCAACAAGCCCCTTCCTGGCAATGAAGGCACAGCTTTTCTGTTCTGATACCTGTTATTGTCATCTGTGCTGGGAAGCTATGGTCAGTGCAGCTGCCCTGGGGGAGAAAAGGGGGTCTGGTAGTTTGTGAATCTTTCATAGCAAGGGTTGTGTGTCATTTTTGGGGACTACTTTTTGCCCCGAGCATTGCTGCGCAGTGTGCCTACCCCACTTCCATCTGCCCTGGCATCCTACTTGAAATAGCTGCTCATTTGAGTTTTGCCCTCCTTTTCGCCTGTAGAGTTACTCGGTGCAAGTACAAGCGGATTGGGTGCCCCTGGCAAGGCCCTTTCCACGAGTTGACCGTACACGAGGCAGAGTGCACACACCCAACAAAGACGGGGAATGAGCTGATGGAGATTCTGGGTGAAATGGACCAAACGCATAAAAAGGAGATGCAGCTGTACAACAGCATATTTGGCCTGCTCAGCTTCGAGAAGATTGGCTATACAGGTAATTGCTGGGATTTGATCAGGCTATAGATAAAAAGAGCTTTTGTGATTGATGCTGGGTTGCTTATTCTTTGCTTTTTTCCCCTTGGTACATTAGTGCCATTTGTCTATTGATAGTCGTGTTTCTCTTATGCAACATTTATTAATTTGTTTTCATTAAATAAACATGCAGCAACTGTTCCTCTAGATCAGAAGAGCGAGACTTTGCTGATCAGACAGGGCTGCAGCACAAAATGTCTGCCCCAGGAAACCTCCTTGTCCACTTGAGAGTTCAGGTTTAAGGGTGAACCTGTGTGTGTGTGTGTGTGTGTGTGTGTGTGAGAAATGTTTTACATGATGCTGAGGGCTTGGGAAGAAAAGTGACCGGGGGTGTGTGTGTGTCACAAGCTGCACGGTCTGTGCACAGCTTCTGGTCCCTGAGCCACGCGCTCAGAGGCTATCTTCTTGAGCAGAACTGACTGCTTCTTTGGCATTCTTCTTTGCTGATTATTCCACTGTGCAGCATTGATGTCGCGTGGAAGAAGGACCTTTCATAGCTCCAGGTAAGGCGTTGTGGTTGCATTTGTGGGGCTGATGAGCCAGGTCTCAGACTAAGGCCCAAAACCAGTGTTGGTTCTGCTGCCTTGTATGGGGTTGGGGACAGTGGGCGGGGGGACGGGGACGGGACAGTGTTTTAATGTTGATTGGCCTTTGTCAGTCATCCAGTTTGGTTGGGAATTTGGTGTATTAATATCCATGTTAGGTTGTAAACTCTACATGAAATCTATTCTTTGCGAAATGAAGTATTATTGCACCTTCCAGCTTAAGTTTTGATTACTGTTCTGACAGTTGGTTGTTCATGTGGTTGCTATACATATTTTGAAAACTTTGGGAGTTTTCCATCCAACCCCTTTTCCAAAGAGGTTGAAACATTGTCATCCTTTCCTGATGTGGAGCCCTTTCCTGGTTTTCTTGACCTAGCAGCAAAGTGTTTTCCCCCTTAAGTGGGGGAACCATAAAGGTAAATCTTCAAGGTTAGGGAGGAAGCTGTCATTTTATTGTGATAGAACTAAACTGCTTTTCCAGGTAAGCCTCTGACTCCGTTGGTATGACTCCTGAAGTAGGCTTGGCAACATGTTCAGCATAATGTGTGGAAAAATCACTGTTTATTGATTGGGGGTGGGAAAATAGATACTGAAACCTCCTTTGTTTTGCTGTAAATGTTCACCTTTCCTGCAGAGAGGACCTGAATGAGTTTACCCTGTTGTCTCCAGTCCTGAGAAGTAGTGGATTTTCTCTGTTGCCCCAGGAAGTGCTGCAACCTGCAAAGAGGATTTTGCTTGTCTTGGCTAAGTTAGAAAAGGTGCTTGGAGCTTGAAAAAGCAAAGCGACAATAAGAGTCCTGGTGAACTTGGGATGTGGAGCAAGGTGGCCAGATGCCTCCCTCCTGAGAAGTTCCTTGTTGTCCGGGCAAAGCAGCCGGAATTGGGGGTGGCAGACAGTTCAGTTGGACACCCTGGTGGTGCCAGATCTGAGAACCGCAAGGAAACGGCTCTACTGAAGAGCTAGGCAGTGCCCGCATGGCAGTGCTGAGGGCAAGGGTGGTGGGTTCAACCTGCACAGGTTGAGAGCTGGCTGCTGAGGGTAGCGCTCACCTGCCCAGTGTCCTTGAACACTGGGCAGCCTCTGCCCATGAGAGAAGAGGGGTGGAGATCTTCCTCTTCTTTAGAAAAGAGGCGGCCTCTGTCCAGAGAGGCTGTCACTGCTTGACACGGAGAGATCAAAAGTGCTGAGTCGGGCTGATTGTGTGGCTTGAATAACTCCATCACCTCCTTTGTCCAGGTGTTGCTGCCGTTCCCCGGAAACACCGAAGAATGCAAAAATGTACACAGAGGTTCCCTGTCCCTGAGTTTCTGTGAGATTCCATGGGTTTTGTACACCAAAGACTTTTAAAACACTGAGCCAACAATCTTGATATACTTGAACAAAACACAGCACTTCGTTGCATTGTGGACTCTGCTGGAGAAGGGTTTTAAGAGACTGACACTGGACTTGTGCTAAATTGGATAGAGCTTTCAGTGATTCAGTGTACTGTTCTCTGTCTTTCATGTATCTAACCCGAGGATTTTCTGCACTGTGTGAAAACCTGAAGGCTTTCTTCTTCATCCACCCCACTCCCTGTTTCTTGGTTTGCATTGTGGTGATACGTAACTGTGCCATCTACAGATCTGTATCGTTAATGCCAATAAAATAAAGGTGCTGTGTTACATGAACTGCATTGTCTGACTTGGTTTTTATGCACCCGTATATTGTTATGGACACTCCTAATGAATCTGGAACCAGCGGCCTTTCCCCTACAATTCTGAATGGCGCATGAGTTGGCTTCGCTGCCTGTCAGTGGCCCAAGAATTCTTAATCGGGTACTTGAAGAGGCCTCCAGTGTGGTGCTGCAAAGGGTCTGGCCTTAGACCTAAAGTCTGAATTTTAGAGCTGTGATGTGATTGTGCGCCACAAGCCGCTGCTGGTGGCCTCTTGAGGAAATGCTCCTTATTCAGTGGGGCGGCATCGTGCAATGAATGGAGGGCAAGACCAGAAGACTTGAAGATGCTTCGGTGATAGCACCTTCCATGTCCTGCGATAAACGAACATGGAGCAGAAATCCTCTTGCTTCCAGACGCCTCCCATCCTTGAGTGGTGATTTTTGGATTGGTTACTCCTGATGCTCCCACAGGGTTCCTTCAGGCAGTGTGGCTCCAGACAGGCAGCTTCGTAGTAACAGTGGTTGCATTGTTCACATTTGAGCTTCCCTGCCACTTCTCTTCCTCCCTCCCCCCCCCACCCGCAAACTTAAGCAATGATGAAACTGTGTAGTGGTTTTTAAGTGTTAAAATGCATTGATGTTTTATCTCATTTTCTCCTCTTCCCTACTCCCTTCCCTCCAAGAAGCCAAGTTGCTTCTCCCCCTAACTAGCTCTGAATGGCTACTCTCACCCTTGTTGTCTCCTTACGTCCTGGCAAAGAAGGCCCCTCACAGTAGCTACAGGTAACTTGAGCTTTGTTTTTTTCTGCTGCCAACTTCTCTGGTTTAACTGTGTGTCTCCTTTCTTCCACACCCCCCCAACCCCCTTCTTCTCGCTCTCTTGCAGAGGTTCAGTTCCGTCCTTACCGAACAGATGACTTCATCACCCGCCTCTACTATGAGACTCCGCGGTTCACGGTGCTGAACCAGACCTGGGTATTGAAGGCTCGAGTTAACGATTCGGAACGAAACCCTAACTTGTCGTGCAAGCGGACTCTCTCCTTCCAGCTCATTCTCAAGAGCAAGATCAACTCCCCCATGGAGTGCTCGTTCCTGCTGCTCAAAGGACCTTACGATGACGTGAAAATCAACCCTGTGATCTATCACTTTGTCTTTACCAACGAGAACAACGAAACGGACTACGTGCCGCTCCCCATCATAGACTCTGTGGAATGTAACAAATTGCTGGCAGCCAAGAACATCAACCTGCGTCTCTTTATATTCCAGATACAGAAGTAAGCGTAGAGCAAAGCTTGGCTTTTCCAGGAGTGACCGAGAGAGAGAATGAGAGGGCGAGAGAGAAAAAGCGTGCACCACTGAACCAGAGTTACCTCGAACGGCTGCCTCGACCCCTTTATGATTCCACAGTTATTTGATTATTTTAAAGAGAACATTTTGCATGTGTGGTATACAACAGCTTTGAGCGGCCGCTACCTTCCTCGTCTCTCTCTCCATCTCTGCCAGGAATAGGCGACTGGGGAACCGGCTCGGTGCAGGGTACTGACGAGGCTTGAGAGCGCCAAGCTGGCAACCACCAATCAATACATTGTGAAAAGGCTGCATCTGTGTCATGATTGTGTGTGATCTCCACAATGTAGTGTCAGGGCGGTTGGGTGGCGGAGTTAAGGTCCTTCACTGTGTCCTCCTGCCCTGGTGGGGAGACATTCTGGCTTGAATAATTTTAGCAAGAATTGGGTAGAATCTGGAAGTGATGGGTTCTGTCTTCGATTTACTGGAATAAAACAAATGGGAGATTCTCAGATAACCAAGTCATCTTCAGAGACCCCCGCCCTACCCAGGCAAGGGGCTTTTTGCCAGGCTCCTTCTAACTAGGCTAAAATGCCACATTCTAACAAGTTCTGTAGAGAGGGGAGATAATAGCGTACTGGGTGCTTTGTGGCATGAATGAGTAGCGGGCTCACCAATCTTGCATTTGTGTATCAGTAGTTCAAATCATCCCCCCCTCTCCCAGCTTTTTCCATACGGTTGAGCTGTTGGCTGGTGAAGAAGCGTTTGAAATGAAGTCAGGATTAATAGAAGGTTAATGATGACAAATGGAAAAGTTGCTGGCTCTTCCTTTTCGGCAGGAAGTAGCATCCTCAACATGGCTTGAATTGCACTTCGCGAGGAGAGAATCCAGAGAGGTCCCGGCGTTGCCCTGTTCCTTCTGTTCCACCCCAGTCCCCCCACCATCAGGCTTGAGATCTTGACAGACTAGATAGGAACCTACATAGAACTGACCCAAATCAGTGCAGACTTCTCGGAATGCAGGGTGATTTATTCTGTCTGTTTTGGGAACTTTCCCAATACTTTGAAAAAATCTTTCTTTCTTTCTTGTGCAAATGAGTTAACAGGCTCTTCTAGTAATTATGCAATTTTACAATGTGATTTTATGTATGTAATATATATATATATAGATATATGGATGAGGATAGCGTGGCCGTTCACCAAATTTCAACGAGATCTACAGGGATATTTTGCTTGATGCTCTTAAACATATTTTTAACTGGGGTGGGGGAAATTGGTGGTGGATGAAGACTGTATCATGAGGAACTAATAGGTTACGTTGCACATCCAAGATGATTTTCTTCCCTCTCCTTTTGACTCCTTCCCCCTCATCCTCATGCCATTTTTTTATTTAAAGGAAGCTACTTTTGGTGGCAATGTATGCTTTATATGGACTAATTGGATCAGGTATGTTTTTTAAAACGTGAGAATTTGCTGCAGATGCTGTCCTCCTTGGGACTTATTGCTGTTAAAAGGGTAGCAAAGCAGTCCCCATCCCCCCCCCCCCAGTTTTAATGTCCTCCTTTCTCCCTTCAGCCTCCTGGTCATAGTGGTGGCAGGTGATAGTCAAAGAAGCGTTTTTAGAAATGTGGGGAATTAGTCTGCGATGTCCCAGGAGTAGGCTGGTCTGTTGTCACTGTGACCCACCAAGCTATGTGCGGCCCACCAGCTGCACACTGTGCCATGCCAGGTATGTAGACACCCGTCTTGTGTTTGTCCTGGCAGGGCAGCAAAAGCTCCTGGTGACTGCCTGGGCCACATTCATTTTAGCAGGCCACGTGCTCTTGGGAGTCCCAGAGTAGGAGAATGTCTTAGCATGTGTTTAGAAAAAGCAAAGTGCCCAGGGATAACGAGAACTGAAGGTTGGCAAGCTGTTTAGCAGGATGTTCCAGCTGATGGCATGTTAAACTGTTCAGCAAAGGAGTTGCCCCATATTATATCAGTCCTGTCTGATGGGAATGTGAAGGCAGAATTTCTTTCCTGAACAGCATGGGTGGGATATATGGAATATCTGAAACAGTTGTGAGCTTCAGAGGAAGAGCTTTTCAGACATGCATACAGCTGTGGCTTGTTTGTTTGTTTTAGCTGGTGATTAGGAATTACTGACCAACTAGGCAGGGTTTTGTTTTTGTTTTACCAGTTGAGGGTTGCCAAAGCCAAAATTATGTCTCTCTTGCCCTAAGGTGTTTTAATTGCAAGGACTCTGAACCAGGAACTAGTTCTTAAGATCTCCACAAAGCAGGCTGCATGCTAAAGCCCCGCTTCCAGGCAACTTCTTGTAATGGGCGCTTTTGCGAATTGGCAGCCTGCAAGATCAGCCTTTGAAATGGTCTGTGAAGGGCAGCACACTTGCTCAAAACACTTGGAACAAGACTGTCCCTTAGATGCCTGTGTGTGCATGCAACTGTCTTCCTTGTATTTGGGAATGCAAACCAGCACTGAGCACTTTCTCAGGTATTTGGAACGAAGAGGCTGTCTCTGGACTCGAGTGCAGAACATGTGGATTGAGGAAACTTGCAGTTTGTCCTGACGTGGATGGCAGGGAACTAAAGCTCATGGATCCTTTTATTGTGGAGCAGATTTCAAGACTGCGGCCTCTAAATAATAGCCAGAATTTGCACATCACTTAATCCTTAAACTGGAGCAGGTCTAGACTTGAAATAGTTCTTCCCTACTTTACTCGTGTACTGTGGTTGCTCTGGAAATAAATGCACACACCAAAAGTTTTACTTGTAGAAGGAGCTTATGTATACACTAATGCAGAGGTTAGAAATCTGCTCGTCATGCTTCCAGGGACTGGCTTCAGCATTAACCTTAACTTATGAGTAGAAGTGATATACTAGGAAACTGCAGAAGAAGGAATGCTTTCAATGGGCCTGCCTTTCCTGCAGCCCGTCTCTGGAAGGCCGTAGGAAAACTCAGACCTCATCCTCATGTAAATCAATTCCCACAGAGGCTAGCAATGGAAAATAAAAGTGCTGATGATGCCTATGTCCAGAGCTTCCCAGACCCTGATGTTTGGCATGCGGTCATGTAACTTGGATGCAAGAGCATCTTTGGGAGTAGCGCTTACCGGTCAGATGTTGGAAGAGCTACCGTGGTAGTTAGGAGGAAGGTGTTCTTAGCAGGACTTCAGACCCCTCTGGTAAGAAACGGAACACAATCCTGGGGATGGGAAGAGAAGGAAGATGAGATTGTGAACCATCTTGTCCAATAGGCAGTACTGTACCTCTCTCCCAAAAGATGGAAGTGTCTGGAGGAACACCGGTGGAAAGAGGGGGTTTGCTTGGCATCCCACTTGGGTGTGGGAAGCGAAATGGGCTTGATCCTTGAGATTCAGAACATGGCAAACTGAGTGGAGCCTCTTCCTCTCCCTCCCTTTGGATCCTACCAGAGAAAACCTGTCAATATTTTCAGAATGCACTTGAGAGATTGAGGATTGGGCAGTCCTCCCATAGGATGGTATTCAAATTTGTTTTACTTGGAGCAGACCTGTTTAAATTAATGGGTCTAACCTAGTTATGTCCTTTAATTTCAGTGGGTCTCTTCTAAAACTTAGTTAAATGCTACCCATGGAGTCTTCCATGTGTGGACTTTTTCTACTGGGTCATCTGTATGTCTCCTGTTGCTGCTTTTTTTAAAAAAAGAGACCCTTTGCTCTAGTTAGGACTAGAGGAGACAGAGTTGGCTACTGACGACTGGAGCGAAGGTCTATAGGAATTTGTGATGTAGTAACTTTAATGAAGTGCAGTTGAATTGTGCTGCAAACAAGCTGTAGCCTGGTGGTTGTACCTTTCTGCTCCTTTCCAGAGTTGGGGTATCTTGGGTGTGAGTTCTCCCATCCAGACACTTCAATACATTTGGCATCTACCTCCTAAAAAGAGACCAGGTGCCACATTCTTCCTTCCCCAGCAGGTTCCTCTGCTAAGACATTTAGTGGCTGATCATCTCAGTCTAGCCAGTGGCAAAGAGCTAACTTCGAAGTTACCCATTGGGAGCGGTTCATGGGTAGACATCATTTCCCTTTATCCTGTATAATTGAAGGCAGTTCTTCCCCCTCCCAACGGTTATTGCAAGAATCTATTATCTATTTGCCAAGCTTCTGACTTCTCCAGTATTTCTGGGAGGGAGGGGGCAATGTGTCGGAAGAGCAGTGGCTCATGGGACAGAAGGGACCCTCCTTGTTTCTCGAGAGGCTGTTGTTTAGGCATGATCGCATCGTGGCAGTGGTTAATTCTCCCTGAGAGCCAAGCGAGGGATGGAAGTGGCTGCAGAGCTCTCCCTCCCTCCCTGAAATGAAGAGAGCAACTGTGGCCACCCCAAGAGTCTGTATGTAGTGAAGGACAAGCACTTTGAAAGTGGAAGCTGAGGAAGTCTTCCCAGGGCTTGACATGAGAAGCATGTTAAGGCTTTCTGGTCTTCTGCTGGGAACCATTTGTGTGATTGGGGGGTCTTCCTTGGACATATCTCCCTGCCAGGCTTGCCACTGCCAGCATTTTTGCTTCCCTGCTTTCATTCTCATCCTCCCTGCCTCACCACCACCACCTCCTCCTCCTCCTCCTGGGTTGCCCTGTCCTCACTACGGGACTCTGTCCAACTTCTACTTGGTAGCTGAGCCTTATCTGTCTAGTTCTGTGCTAGACGCCTAAAGATTGTAGCATGCTTATCCATGCCAGGGCCTGAAGGACTGGCAGACCACAAACCTCCTTACAGTATTCACTGTGGGTAATTTATTTAACTAGCGAATGTAGAATTAAAATAATTTAAAAGAAAACCAATGGTTTGTTTGCAAGATGGTATGTCCGTTGTACTTGGCCTGATTTTTCATTATTTGTGTTCCTGTTGATCTTTTCTTCTTCTTTTTTGTGGAGAAAGAGAGAGAGAGAGAAAGAAAGAAAGAGGGGTTCTCTGTTGGACCTTGGAATCCAACTGGAAGCTCCAGCTTGAAACCAGAAGAAAGTGGGAAGGGCAGTGTCAGTCTCCAGGCGCTTGTATAACGGAAGGCTGCCGCTTCTGTCATCACCCCCTCCATCTCTCCACCCTGCAGGCTGGCCAAGGAGATGTGGGGCAGGGGCCACAGCAGGGGGCTGCAGCTGCTCCAGCACAACAGCTTTGGGGGCACCTGGCCATAAGCTTCTGCCGCTGCCGCCCGTCCCACCTTGTGTCTTTCCCATTTTTGCGAGCACTACACATGATACCGAAATGGCTTTTTAAAAAATGAGGGACGGTTTTAAATGTTGTTGGGAATGATTTCTTTTGTTCCTTTATCTGGTCTGCGTTTGTTTGAAGTTTCTGTATGTAATGTAGTTTAAACGAAACAAAAAAAAAAAAGTATTGCCAACCCATGGCTGTCTGTGTATGTGTGTGTGCTTGACCCAAGCGTGGCTTCTTTACCAAGGCGGAACTGAACTCGGGACTGGGGTGAGCACAGTCCCTTCCAAAGGGTGAACAGGGGCCTGTGCTTATTGCATGCGGCATGCAGCTCATATCCCAAAGCTTAACCACCATCGGGAAAAGCTCTCGCTATCTGGAAATAGGTTTTCTGAACTCCTGCTCACTGAAAAGGCTGGCGGTGTAAGCAGAACGTTAGACCACAGTTGTCCACACCAAATGGGCAGCAGTTTCTGCAGCAATTCCCCCTGAGGCCTCTTTCCTAACCCCAAACGCTTCACCTTCAGGACCTCAATACTTCGTCTCAAGTATTTCAGCACAAAAGTAGCCAGCATCCTTTTACCCCTCCCTCTTTTCAATCACAGCATTAAAATTTATACAAGGAAGGGTTGTGTGCTATGCCAAATGCCCTGTTTCTGCCCTCTATAATGGAGGGTGCCTTCATGCAGAGAGGGATGCAGTAGTCTAGCCAGGAAGTTGCAAACCCGCTGCAGCAAGAGGGGTGGTATGCCAGGCATAGGCAAACTCAGCCCTCCAGATTTTTTGGGACTACAACTCCCATCATCCTTGGTCCTGTTAGCTAGGGATGATGGGAGTTGTAGTCCCTGAACATCTGGAGGGCCGAGTTTGCCTATGCCTGTTGTATGAGCATGGGCAAGCAGGTGTGGGCTGGCCATGCCCATGGCAGGCATGCAACCCACTGTCCATGTGAGTTCTTCTGTAAGTCTTGATCTTGCTATGGTCCCAGGGCTTTGGCATGGGTTGTGTCAACGCTCTTCCACTTGTGATCAGGTCTGAAATTCCACTGTATGTGGCCACTTAGGAAAAACCGTCCCTGTGCAGCCTGCTGTGCAACTGTCCTGGCTGAAATAATAAAGTAATCGTTAGCTGCTTTGCCAAACTTTATGAAGCAACAGGTTGTTTTAACTTTATTAGAAGGCAGTGACCCCGTTCAAAGCGACAGACTATTTGTTAAATTCATATACCGCCCTTCATCTGCAGATCTCAGAGTGGTTCACAACATAAAAAGACAATACAAAAGCACAAAATATGTGATGAAAACAAGAACAAAAAACAATAAGGCCCATCCCCCAGACTACTCCTGGGCACTGTAAATAGACTGCAAATAACACTCCTTTTTTATCTTCAATAGTTGAGTTGTTCCAGTCACTAACTGGCTGGATTGTTTGGAGCAAAGATTTCAAAGAGGGAGGCAAGGCAAGGAGGATAACCTTTTGAGAAAGTGCTTTGGGAGGTCAAAGTTGGCTCTTTGCTGCAGACGTTTTGTCCCAGCCAACATCGCACCAGGAGCTGAACATTGAGGGTGAATAAGAATTGTTAATTTATTATTATTCTTATTATATATGTATTCCTCTGCATATGCACACTTCCCCAGACGGATGCACTTGATCTCCTGCTGACAAGATCTTGCACATGCCATATTGTAACATTTGACACGGGTTTCACTGGGACGAATGCTTAGAGCTGCTATACCATCTCTTCAGCACATGAGATTGAGTCCATTCACTCCTGGACTCACAGTGACACTATCCTGGACCTTCTGCCCAATATCTGTTTTAACTAGAGATGCCAGGAGCTGACCTTGGGCTCCTCAGCTTGCCCGGCAGATGTTTTCCCCTCTACTCTTCCCTCCCTGCTTTGCTTTATGCTGCCTTTTTAGAAAAGGAGATGATGTACCTGCTGTGTACCGTCAGCGGCTGCATGACAGCTTCTGTCCTCAGATGTGTCGTAAAAAATGAACTTCACTGCTGCAAGGTCACCCATGTATGGGGAAGGAATGGGGCCTGGACGGCGGAATAGAGGAAATTCCCTTCTTGCCGTGTGCAATTCTTTCAAATAACGGGACAGTTTACAAGTGTGGCTGAAAGCGGCATGTTTGGGAGGAATTCTCACACTTGTGATAGAAAAATAGAATAATTTTTTAAAAATTTTTTGAAAAGTATAACTGTAGAGTTGGAAGGGCTCCCAGGGGTCATCTAGTCCAAACCCTGCAATGCAGGAATTAATTCTGCATTAATTCAGGGTCTGTACATCCCCTGGCCTTGGACGCGGGTGGCGCTGTGGGTTAAACCACTAAGCCTCTTGGGCTTGCTGATCAGAAGGTCGGTGGTTCGAATCCCTGCGACGGGGTGAGCTCCCGTTGCTTGGTCCCTGCTCCTGCCAACCTAGCAGTTCGAAAGCACGTCAAAGTGCAAGTAGATAAATAGGTACCGCTCTGGCGGGAAGGTAAACCGCGTTTCCATGCACTGCTCTGGTTCGCCAGAAGTGGCTTAGTCCTGCTGGCCACATGACCCGGAAGCTGTACGCCGGCTCCCTTGGCCAATAAAGCGAGATGAGCGCCGCAACCCCAGAGTCGGTCACAACTGGACCTAATGCCAGGGGTCCCTTTACCTTTACCTTTACATCCCCTGGCCAGTGTTCATCAATATTTATATTTTTTAGCGGCCCAGACTAAAGGTGGGTGATTTGAAATCTTAGGAAGGGAATGCATAAGGATGATGAGCAGCAAATATTTCTCTGTATTCAAACTTACCATTTCACACAAACAAGATGCCCTGTTAGTGGAAAGAACTATGCTTGGTTATCCCAAGCTCATGCAAATTGCTCACCTCCACCTTTTTGGAGGTTGAAAGCAAAGTGCAGGGAATAGACTCGCCTTGCAAGACTCTTCTCTCCCCCTTCTGGGGTGAGTGAGGCTCACCGAGCAGAAGCGCCCAGCCAGGATATTGGGAATAATGCGTGGAGGGTTCTGAGGGGAGGTGCATCAGGAGAGCAAACCTCTTAGCAGTGGGAATCAACTTGGAAGGTTGGTGCCGGACAAGAAACAACATTGGGCTACTCAATAGACCGCTGCTGACTTGAGTCAAGGCAGCTTCCTCTAGGACAGGGGTTCTCAACCTGTGGGTCCCCAGATGTTGGACTACAACTCCCATCATCCCTGAGCTCTGACCTTGCTAGCTAGGGGTGATGGGAGTTGTAGTCAACATCTGGGGACCCACAGGTTGAGAAAGGTTGCTCTAGGGTGTATGGCACCTGGCGTAAATCGCCTTCAAACACATGCAGAGAACAAGGGACCTGCAAAAACGGGCTTGGACTAGATGACATTTTGGGTCCCTTCCAACTCTACAATTTTATGACCCCACTGAGCAAGAAGTACCTTAAAACGGCCAATTCAACCTTTCCTGCTTTTTCTTTTCCACCCAGCACTTGGCATTCTGTGGCTTCTGGGAACCACTAAGCAGGTTCTGTTCTAATTAAGCTTTTTTTAAAAAAAAAAAAGTGGGAAAGGGGTATCCCTCTTTTGCTTTTTTTAAAGTGATTTGTCCTTCTGCATCCCTCAGAATTCACCTGGGTGTGTTGATACCAACTGGGTGGTTTTTTTTAGCAGCCCCACACTTGTTTGTACTCAGCCACCTGAGCTTGCCATTAGAGGGAACTACGATGGTGCCTGCTAGCTGCGAGACCTCAGAGTCCCCAGAGGCAGTAGTACTATTTTTAGCTCTATAGGACACACTTTTTCCCCTCCAAAAATTAAGGAGAAGTGTGTGTGCGTCCTATGGAGCAAATGCAGGCTCCCTGGCTTCAGCGATAGCAACGTGAAGCCTCCAAAGCCTGCACTCCGGAGGTTTCGCGTTGCTTTCGCTGAAGCCAGGAGAGTCTGGTCTTTGAGGCTGGCGGTGGGGGAAAGCAGCGCTTCCCCCCACCGCCAGCCCCACAGGCTCGGGGGGCAGCGGGATGGCGCGCGACACCTTTGCGCAGCTCCCCGACCTGGTTTTGAGGCTGGCAGTGGGGGAAAGCAGCGCTTCCCCCCACCTCCCACAAAAACCGTGCGCTCTTTAAAGGCTGCACGGCTTCTGCAGGCTTTTCTACGAGGTGGGGGAATTCCCCCACCTCGTAGAAAAGCCCGCAGGAGCCGTGCAGCCTTTAAAGAGCGCACCACTCTTGGGGGCTTTTCCCCAAGGAGGGAGAAGGGACTGACTGGCCGAGTTTCCCCCTCTGAAAACTAGGTGCGCCCTATGGTCAGGTGCACCCTATAGAGCGAAAAATACGGTACTTAGAGAGGTGATGGACAATTTGGAGAGGGAGGTTAAAGGTCTAAACAGTGTGATGGTTAGACCTGTTTGTATGTCTCCACACATTCAGCCCACCAGAACATTTGTTAACCAGCCTTATGCTAAAAGAGAACAGAGTTGCAATGGTCCAAGTTTTCCCTGCTGCCGTAACCTGACACACAGGTAACAGGTATGCGGTATTCATTGCTGCTCAGCTGTAAATGGCATAGGAATTGTCCAGCACTCACCAGATTCCACAAACTAATTCTGCATTAGGTGAAGGAGGCATTTCCTGAATCTGCTGCCTGTCAGTTTCATTGGATAACCTCTATTTTGAATTGCGCGTGAGTGACAGAATGAAAAAGGGAACAACCCTTTCTGTTTTGCAGAGAAGCCATTTTGGCAAGAAGGTGGAATATAAATTAATAACATTCCCCAACCTTCATAATTTTAGCATCTCTGCATCAGAATCCTACGCTTGTTCACTAGTCCATCCAAGTTCAGTAGGGCTTTTAAGCAGGTGGATATGTTCAGGTTTCTAACCTAGGTTCCCTTCTCCTTTTCGCCAAACAAAATGCCCCAACCTCTATAGCTTTCTCCCTTAGGAAAGGGGCTTTATGCCCTTGATAAATGCAGGCTGTGATTGTATGCACACTGATGTGGGAGTAATCTGAGCACAGTGGGACTTCTGAATAAACATGGATAAAGATGGATTGAGTGATTGATTTGCAGCCCTGACTACCTGGCATACCTCTGCATGAAGACTTTGTTCATATAGCTCAATGCTGGCAATTGTTCCATTATCTCCCTGGGTGCAATCCAGCCACAGCAAAGCATACGGAGTTGCCACCAGCCTAAAGGTAAAGGTAAAGGGACCCCTGACCATTAGGTCCAGTCGTGACCGACTCTGGGGTTGCCGGCGCTCATCTCGCTTTACTGGCCGAGGGAGCCGGCGTACAGCTTCTGGGTCATGTGGCCAGCATGACTAAGCCGCTTCTGGTGAACCAGAGCAGCGCACGGAAACGCCGTTTACCTTCCCGCCAGAGCGGTACCTATTTATCTACTTGCACTGGCGTGCTTTCAAACTGCTAGGTTGGCAGGAGCAGGGACCGAGCAACGGGAGCTCACCCTGTTGCAGGGATTTGAACTGCCGACCATCTGATCGGCAAGCCCTAGGCTCTGTGGTTTAACCCACAGCGCCACCCGTGTCCCTGCCACCAGCCTAGATGGCTATAAAAGAGGATAAGGCAAATTTATGAAGTAGAGGGCCGTCAATGGCTACCAACCAGGATTATTATTATTATTTATTACAATTTATTAAATTTGTAGACTATACTTTGTCCACTGATCTCGGGGCAGTTCATAACAAAAAATTGCAATATGAAAACACAAAATTCATAATAGAAATAAGAACACAAACATGGCTGGGTTCTGCCTCCACAGCTGGAGGCAGCGATGCTTGTGAATCTGAAAGCCACAGGAGGAGAGAGGGCTCTTGAGCATAGATCCTTCTTGAGGGGTTCTGATGGGCCACTCTGAGAACAGGATATTGGGTGGGCCAGTGGCCTGGTCTTCACTGGTCCAGTGAAGAAGAGGTTCAGAAACAGCTACAAATCTCTCTACTCTGAATCTCATGCCATAGCCTTAAGCCACGCTGTCTGACCTCCTTGTCCTAACCTTGCAACACAAGCAATACGAAGCACTTTTTACAGTTGATGGCCCTGCACAGCTTCCATGAGGACTGTCTGCTTTTTGTTGGAGGCAAGCTCATCGGGACGTGTGGCATCTCTCGCCCTCTCCATACCGAAAGCACTACATTCTTTTTTTTTTATAAATAATTTTTATTATTTTCCAAAACAAATATACAGTTCTGTCAAATTTTCACAAATTTTCGCAAATTTGATTCTTTTTAGACTTCCTTCGACTTCTCTGACAATCATCCATAATTACTTCTCAGTTTACGCATTCCTCTGTTTATATTGCCATTAAACTTCCCTCCCACTCCTATTTGTTTTTAACAATATATCTCTGCTTTCACAGTGCTTCTTGAAATCCCACCAGTGTTGTTTGCACATCATATGTTCTTTTCAGATATTCAACAAATTTCCCCCAGTCCTCGATGAACTTTCGGTCTTGAAAATATCTAATTTTCCCTGTTAATCTGTCCAACTCTGCACTACATTCAGATCCCAAGTGTGGGCAGCCAAAGGGCTTCAGTTGCTGTCACTGAGCTTGCCCCATAGCGCTTGCTCAGCAGCGCTTGATAGAATAAACTGACCACTCTGTCTCCACGGGGTGCCTATGCTTTAGCAGGACTACATGTCCCAGCATGCCCTTAAGAGGCGTCCAGCTGCAAAAGGGCAGCAGAAGAAGGCAGAAGCGGGGCAGCTGTCCCTGTAGAGCAGACTAGAGCTGGATCTGTCTTTGCTGCTCATCCAACTCCACCTTTAGCAAAGTTAATAAAGGGGGAGGGTGTTTTCCCAGCTGTGCTCCATCTCTATCCCTGCTGCCTGCTGGAATTCCAAGGAAGGCAGATCCATCCCTGGCTGTGCACAGAACCTTGTTCCATCTTCATGCCGACCCTGCGAGGTAGACTAGACTGAGAAACAGACCGGCTGCTCACCAGTCCACCCTGCCTTGCTTTCTGGTTGGGCGGGGATAATAATAATAATAATAATAATAATAATAATAATAATAATAATTTATTATTTGTACCCTGCGCATCTGGCTGGGTTTCTCTAGCCACTCTGGGCGGCTTCCAACAAAGATTAAAAATACATTAAAATGTCACACATTAAAAACTTCCCTGAACAGGGCTGCCTTCAGATGTCTTCAGAATGTCAGGATCTAACCCCTGGGCCCTTCTGCTATGCTTGGAGTCTACTTAGTTGCTATGGAGATTTCTCCCCACAAGCCAAGTCCCAGAGGGCAGCTCAGTGCCGGATTTACGTATAAGCTAAACAAGCTATAGCTTAGGGTCCCACTCTCTTGGGGGGGCCCCCAAATTTTTTAAAGAAAAAACAAACACTGAATGTACATTTCCAAAATATAAGATAAAAAACAAATAAAATAAAATCTACATACAGCAACAGTGTTTTGTGCTGTGTAGGCTCCTGTGATGTACCGTAAGTAATGAGTCCTGCCTGCTAGCCTGCTCCCCAAAATATCACTGGTTTGCTCATTTATGTATAGGTAGGGTGCCTACATTCTGCATGTGCAAATGGCTTTAGGTCCATAAATTACTGTACAGTGGTACCTCGGGTTAAGAACTGGAGTTCTGGAGGTCCGTTCTTAACCTGAAACTGTTCTTAACCTGAAGCACCACTTTAACTCATCCTGAAGCAAAGTTCTTAACTGAAGGTATTATTTCTGGGTTAGCGGAGTCTGTATCCTGAAGCGTCTGTAACCTGAGGTACCACTGTATAGCACAGGCAAACTTGGCCCTCCAGCGGTTTTGGGACTACAACTCCCATCATCCCTAGCTAACAGGACCAGTGGTCAGGGATGATGGGAATTGTAGTCCCAAAACATCTGGAGGGCCAAGTTTGGGGGTGCCTGGTATAGCATATATTCAACACAAAAACAGCGACCATTTGTTGTTGACAAAGGACAGCTGGACATACGGTCTGGGAATCAGGGTGTTTTTACATGAGTAAAATGTGTCCTTTTATTTAAAATGCATCTCTGGGTTATTTGTGGGGCATAGGAATTCGTTCATTCCCCCCCCCAAAAAATATAGTCCGGCCCCCCATAAGGTCTGAGGGACAGTGGATTGGTCCCCTGGTGAAATAGTTTGCTGATCCCCGGCTTAGGGCCTCATCCAACCCCAATCCGGCCCTGGGGCAGCTCGTCACCAGCAAACCTCCCCCCCTTCTTGGAAATCAGGCAGGAGCCCCACCGGACATCGGGGGGCGGAGCCAGCAGCAGCAGCTGAGCAGCCCCGCCTCTTTGGGGCGTGGCCAAGAAGAGGAGGAAGTGTGGCAGATGAAGGTGATGGATTATATGGAATTGGCAGAAATGACTGGCAGAATCTGAGACCTGGGAGAAGAGTTGGTGGAAGAAGACTGGAAGAAATTTAAAGACTATCTTCAGAAATACTGTAAAATTAATGAATGTTAAAATGATGTTGGATTGAAAATAAGTGGCATTAGCAACAAAGTTAATAAGAATATGCAAAAATGAATTGATAATGGATGAAAATATAGAGTTATAATATGTTAAGATACAGAGTTAAGATAAACGAAAGAGGGTAAGGATTTGCTGATTTGATTATTTAAATGGGAATACAAAAAGGGGAGGTGTGAGGAGGCCAAGGAAATAAGATAATGAGTTAGGGTTACAAAAAACGGATTTGTTTTTAATTCTTTTCTTAGCTATTTGTCTTTTGTATTTTGCGTTTTTATTCATCTTTTTTCTTTTTCGTGTATTTCTCTAGGTTCTTTTTTTTGGTATCTTTTTCTTATTATATGACCTTTTTTCATTTTGTAAACTTACGTTTTTGGGAAACTTCAATAAATATCTTAAAAAAAAAAAAAACAGAAGAGAAGGAAGCGGCGCGCGGTTGGTCGCGCTCGGCCAATGGGAGCGCGCCAGGGCCCGGCCAATAAGGGGAGCCCTCCGGGCGAGCGGGAGTTTGGCGCGGAAGGGAAGAGAGAGACGCGGAGGCGGCGGCCATGGGGGGCGCGCGGGACCGAGAGATCCGCCGTGAGTGGGGGGGGGGAGGGGCCAACTCAGGGGGTTTTTCGCCCCCCCTAAAATATTCGGGACCCCCCCAAGTTGATGGGCATGGGGTGTGACGTCATGTAATCGATTATGCGGGGCGGGGCTTAACTGAGGGAACCCCCCCCCCATTTTATTCAAGGTGGCCCCCCCGCCGGGAGGGGTTGGGGGAGGGAGGGAGTTACCTGAAGGGGAGGGGGAGGGGCCAACTCAGGGGGCCCAGGAGGAGATTCGCCCCCCCAATAAAATATTCGAGACCCCCCCCAGTTGATGGGCATGGGGGTGTGCCACGTCATGTGATTGATTATGCGGGGCGGGACTTAACAGGAATCCCCCCCCCAACTGCCTGAAGGGTATTTCCATTTAAGTTGGGGGGCGTCATGTGATTGATTATGCTGGGCGGGGCTTAACTGGGGGGGAACCCCATTTTATTCAAGCTGGCCCCCCTGCCGGGAGGGGTTGGGGGAGGGAGAGAGTTACCTGAAGGGGAGAGGGGGGGCCCGGGAGGGTCTTTGTCCCCTCATAAAATATTCGAGACCCCCCCAGTTGATGGGAATGGGGGGGTGTGCCACGTCATGTGGTTGGTTATGCGGGGGGGCGAGCTTAACTGGGGAAACCCCCCATTTTATTCAAGCTGGCCCCCCTGCCTGGAGGGGTTGGGGGAGGGAGGGAGTTACCTGAAGGGGGGAGGGGCCAACTCAGGGGGCCCAGGAGGAGCTTCGCCCCCCCCATAAAATATTCGAGACCCCCCCAGTTGATGGGCATGGGGTGTGTGCCACGTCATGTGATTGATTATGCGGGGGGCGGGCTTAACTGGGGAAACCCCCCCATTTTATTCAAGCTGGCCCCCCTGCCTGGAGGGGTTGGGGGAGGGAGGGAGTTACCTGAAGGGGAGGGGGAGGGGCCAACTCAGGGGGCCCAGGAGGAGCTTCGCCCCCCCAATAAAATATTCAAGGGACCCCCCCCAAGTTGATGGGCATTTCCATTTAAGTGGGGGGGGGCACTGCATCATGTGATTGAGTATGTGCGGCGGGGCTTAACTGGGGAAAGCCCCAATTTTATTCAAGTTGGCCCCCCTGCCTGGAGGGGTTGGGGGAGGGGAGGAGTTACCCGGAGGGGGAGGGGCCAACTCGGGGGGGTCTTCGCCCCCCCTCATAAAATATTCGAGACCCCCCCCAGTTGATGGGCATGGAGGGCACCACGTCATCTGATCGATTGTGGGGGGCGGGGCTTAACTGGAAATTCCCCCCAACTGCCTGAAGGGGTGGGGGGAGGGAGGTAGTTCCCTGAAGGGGGGAGGGGCCAACCAATGGGGCCCGGGGGGGGGTCTTCTCCTCCCCTCATAAAATATTCGGGACCCCCCCAAGTTGATGGGCATGGGGGGTGTGCCACGTCATGTGATTGATTATGCGGGGCGGGGCTTAACTGAGGGAAAACCCCCCCCCCATTTTATTCAAGTTGGCCCCCCTGCCGGGAGGGGTTGGGGGAGGGGAGGAGTTACCTGAAGGGGGGAGGAGGTCTTCGCCACCCCTCATAAAATACTCGAGACCCTGCAGTTGATGGGAATGGGGTTTGGGGAGGGAATGGGGGGGTGCGCCACGTCATGTGATTGATTATGTGGGGGGGGCTTAACTGGGGAAACCCCCCATTTTAGTTACGTTTATTCACCTCTGGCGGGAGGGGTTGGGAGGGAGTTACCTGAAGGGGGAGGGGGGCATCCTGGGGAGAGGGGGAGGGGCCAACTCAGGGGGCCTCCCCCCCCCCCCCCGTCATAAAATATTTGAGACCCCTCAGTTGATGGGCATGGGGGTGCGCCCTGTCGTGATCAATTATGCAGGGCAGGGCTTAACAGGAATCCCCCCCAAACTGCCTGAAGGGGAGAGGGGGAGGGGCCAACTCAGGGGGTCCTTCACCCCCCAATAAAATATTCAAGGACACCCCCCAAGTTTATGGGCATTTCCATTTAAGTCGGGGGGGGGCACCACGTCATGCGATTGATTATGTGGGGCGGGGTTTAACTAGACCCCCCTCCCATTTTATTCAAGTGGGCACCCCTGCCTGGAGGGGTTGAGGGAGGGAGAGTGTTACCTGGGGGGGGGAGGGATTTGGGGGGAGAGGAGGGTTGGATTACGGGGGGGGGGTAAGAAGTGGGAGCTTGCATAATTTTTTTTTTTAATGATATTTTATTAGGTTTTTCCATAATATCTCCAATCATACAATTTTTAACATCACATATTTTAGCTTAATAGACCTCCCTCAACTCCTCTGACAATCATTCATGCTTACATCCTATCCACACATTCCTTAATTATAGTATCGCCTTTTAACACATTTTTCCATCCTCTTTTACATTTTTACGATATTCCTTATTTTTTCACAAAGCTTCTTTGAAACACACTAGCGTTATATTTTCTTCACATACAGTTTTCAAATAATCTCTAAATTTTCCCCAGTCCTCTAAATTTAACTTGCATAATTTAACTCATTTTTAAGTCTGGGAGACCGCCTTAGGCCCCCCCCCTTCACCACCATCAGAGGGGGTAAACCAGGTATAGGCAAACTTGGCCCTCCAGATGTTTTGGGACTACGATTCCCATCATCCCTGACCTCTGGTCCTGTTAGCTAGGCATCATGGGACTTGTAGTCCGAAAACATCTGGAGGGCCGAGTTTGCCTATGCCTGGGGTAAACCAAGGGTTTATCTGTAGTCGTTTAGTCATGTCCGCCTCTTCGTGACCCCCTGGACCAGAGCACGCCAGGCCCTCCTGTCTTCCACTGCCTCCCGCAGTTTGGTCAAACTCATGCTGGTAGCTTCGAGAACACTGTCCCACCACCTCGTCCTCTACCACAGAGAGATGACCCAGAGTCACCCATGGAACTGAGTTTGGGGATTTTCTTAACAAGCTAGTTTGGGTCAGGGGGCTGGTCTGCACCTACAGATCTGTACACAGAATCTGGCGACCATCCGGGTCATCTTCTGATCTTTGCCTAACAGGAGAAGGTCTAATTTTTGCTTTTCCGGGAGGTCACCGAGCCTCACCAGTAGGGGATCAATGGTCTCACTACATGCCTCTTCATAAAGGGGACATCTAAAGAACAAGTGCTCTGGGCTTCCTCTCTCCCCCAATGAACAGGCGCAAAGTCTCTGAGCATATGGGACTTTTTTAAAGGCTCCTTCCAGGACCAGCGAGGGCAGAGCCGAGCTTCTGGCGAGTGCAAAGGCCCTCCTTGCATTTGACTAACACAGTAAATATCCATGTTTTCTAACCGTGGGGACGAGACTAATGGGTCTTCTGCTGCTGCTGCTGTCCTTCAGAGCTCCAGAAGGACAAGGAGAAAGCCCAGCGGAAGGGGGACCTGAAGGAGGAAGCAGCCCTCTGTAACCAGCTGGGAGGGATCTTGGCCCGTCATGGTAAGTGTCCTCCTGTACAGGCTTCCAGACTTCGAAATAGCTTTCAACAGCTACTTTAAGTAGGTGGTGGTCCCTTAAGCTGCTCAGCTGAGGCGCTGAAGATTCCCGGCACTCAGTTGAGCAAGCCCCCAACTGCTCTGCTGCATCTAGGGGAGAAAAGCACTGGCGAAATGCGTTTTTCTCCCTCCACCCCCTTGGTTCCATAGCATGTTCATGGCACTTGCTTTGCCTACCGTCTAAGGCCCACCGCTGACCCTTCTGTCCTGGCAGGGCGCTTTGAGGAGGCGTTGGAGGAGCACCGGCAGGAGCTGCGTCTCTTGGAGAGTGTTGACGATGCCATCGGCTGTGCTGTGGCCCACCGGAAAATTGGGGAGTGCCTGGCTGAGCTGGAGAGTTATGAAGCTGCACTGAAGGTGCGAGGGCTGGAGGGGGCGGGGGTCCGGAGGGTGGAAGCTCTTTCCAGAGATCGCGCTTTAAGCCCCCCGGTTTTGACAAGTAAAATCACTTAAAGTGGTGCTTCCTTCAAGAACTGCTTTGAAACTAAAAATTTTTTTCCCTTCCAGTAGCACCTTAAAGACCAACTAAGTTAGTTCTTGGTATGAGCTTTCGTGTGCATGCACACTTCTTCAGATACACACTTTGAAACTGTTATTTATAATCAAACTGTGCCAAAGATTTTTCAAGTTACAGGTAGGTAGCCGTGTTGGTCTGCCATAGTCGAAACAAACAAACAAAAATTCCTTCCAGTAGCACCTTAGAGACCAACTAAGTTTGTTGTTGGTATGAGCTTTTGTTTGTTTTTTTTTAAAAGATTTTTCAGTTCAACAAGCTACAAAGTATCCTAAATTTGAAATCCTGTTGATCACATGACACTATATAGTGGTACCTCAGGATGCGAACAGGAACCATTCCGGAGCCCCGTTCGCATCCAGAAGCAAACATAACTAGTGACGGCATGTCTGCGCATGTACGCGTCACTTTTCGTCGCTTCAGCGCATGCGCATGACGTCATTTTGAGCATATGCGCAAGCGGCAAAACCCGAAAGTAACACGCTCCGTTACTTCCGGCTTGCCGCAGAGTGCAACTCAAACGCACTCAACATGAAGCATATTCAACCCGAGGTATGACTGTACAGTCATACCTTGGGTTACAGATGCTTCAGGTTGCGTATTTTTGGGTTACAGACTGCTGAAACCTGAAACCAGAAAGGGTTACTTCCAGGTTTCGGCGGTCGCGCATGTGCAGAAGTGCTAAATTGCGGTTTGAGCTTGTGCAGAAGTGTCGAATCGCAACCCGCACGTGTGCAGATGCATTGCTGCGGGTTCTGAACGTGCACCCCGCACGGATCACGTTCGCAACCCGAGCGTCCACTGTATGGAGGTCTGTAGATCCGAACAAAGGACACAAATCAGATAAACTTATGTACGTACTTGTGTTTTTATATTGTGTTTTTATATTGTGAACTACCCTGAGATTTACAGGTGAAGTTCAGTTTTAAAAATAAAAGCCCCAAATGATTTTGCTCCACAGTCACAGGACGTCTCATCTGTATTTCACCACAGGGACCTTGCTATTGATAAGCCATAAACTATTGCAACAGTAAATCAATCCCTTTGCTGCATTCCTTTGAGTTTCTTGCTTCCTGGATGCAGGATAGAGAGGAATGCATGAGTGTGTGTAGCAATTAAGCTACAGTACAAAGGTAACATGAGCATGAATGGCTCCACCCACTTTGGCCTCTGGCCCTGCCCACTTGGCACATGGCCCCCGAAAGGTTGTCCAGAAGGGAATGTGGCCCTTGGGTTGAAAAACATTCCCAACTCCTTCGTTGCTTTGGAGGTGGGGGCCTGGACCAGGAGAAGGAAAAACATTATTCTGAGGCCCTTCCAGTTCTCTCGTGGGACTGGGGATGGATGCTGCCGGGGGACCTGGCCTTGACCCTCCCCTCTGTGTTCCTCTCTCCAGCACCAGCGCCGCCACCTGGATCTGGCCCGCTCCCTCTGCAACCCCATTGAGCAGCAGAGGGCCTGGGCCACCATTGGCCGCACGTACATGTTCATGGCAGAAAGTGACCCCTCGAGCGAGGCCCTGCAGGAGGCGGAGGTGGCCTTCATGAAGAGCCTGCAGGTGTTGGAGGAACAGCTGGAAGGTACCTCTGGCGGAGGCGGGAAGGGAGCCGAGAGGGAGCTGCAGCCAGGAGCCTGGTCCTCAGACTCTCTCTGCTGAGAATTCGGGCCTTCAGGTTGCCTTGGCGGATGCTGAAACAGCGGGTGCTGTGAGCTGAACGAAGGGCCACGCTCTCGGCCCCTGGGAGGAGGACTGTGTGCGGGTTGCGACCTGCAGGGGGTAAAGGCAGGCTGCGTCCTTCTCACAGGGGAAGTGCCACAGCGGGAGGCCAGCGAGATGAGGGCGCGACTCTACCTGAACCTGGGCTTGGTCTACGACAGCCTGAAGAACCCGGCCAAGCATGCCTACTACATCAAAAAGAGCATCTACATCTCTGAGTAAGGGCTGGGCTGCGCCTTGTGGGCTTTCGGGCTCTCCTCCTCCCCCGGACCTTTATGTAGAATAGAATAGAATTTCTTATTTATACCCCTCCCATCTTATTTCCCCAGCCACTCTGGGTGGCTTCCAACAAAGTATTAAAATACAGTGTTCTGTTAAACATTAAAAGCTTCCCTAAACAGGGCTGCCTTCAGATGTCTTCTAAAAGTCTGGTAGTTGTTTATCTCTTTGGCATTTGGTGGGAGGGCGTTCCACAGGGCGGGTGCCACTACCGAGAAGGCCCTCTGCCTGGTTCCCTGAAACTTGGCTTCTCTCAAGGAGGGAACTGTCAGAAGGTCCTTGGCGCTGGACCTCAGTGTCTGGGCAGAGCGATTGGGATGGAGACGCTCCTTCAGATATACTGGGCTGAGGCCGTTTAGGGCTTTAAAGGTCAGCACCAACACTTTGAATTGTGCTTGGAAATGTACTGGGAGCCAATGTAGGTCTTTCAAGACCGGTGTTACGTGGTCTCAGCGGCCGCCCCCAGTCACCAGTCTAGCTGCTGCACTCTGGATTAGTTGTAGTTGAAGTCACCTTCAAAGGTAGCCCCACGCAGAGCACATTGCAGTAGTCCAAGCGGGAGATAACCAGAGCATGCACCAATCTGGCAAGACAGTCTGCGGGCAGGTAGGGTCTCATCCTGTGGACCAGATGGAGCTGATAAACAGCTGCCCTGGACACAGAATTGACCTGTGCCTCCATGGACAGCTGTGAGTCCAAAATGACTCCCAGGCTGAGCACCTGGTCCTTCAGGGGCACAGTTACCCCATTCAGGACCAGGGAGTCTGCCACACCTGCCCGCCTCCTGTCCCCCAAAAATAAAAAAGTGTAGGGCCCTGTCATGTGGGCGTTTTGCAGAGCCATGCAACATGTAGCTAAACTATGAAACTTACTCTTGCAGTGAGGGTTGGCTGGCTTTAAAAGAGGAATGGGCAAGTTTATGGAGGAGAGAACTATCAAGTCAGCTCTGCTTCTGAGCACCAGCTGCTGGCAGCCACATAAGGGGAGAGGGCTCTTGTGTTCAAATCTTGCCTGCAGGTTTCCCAAAGGCGTCCGGTTGGCCCCTGTGAGAGCAGGATGCTGGACTAGATGGGACATTGGCCCGATCCAGCAGGCTCTTTATGTTCCTGGTGCTGAATTGGAAAACTTTCCTCTCTGTGTATATTTATTGGACGTCCGTTCTCCCTGCCAATCATCTGCCCTGCTAATTTCACAAGCTGTCTTTCCTCCTAGCTAAGAGGAGTTGAACTGATCGGCTACACACTGGTAATCTCCCATCCGCCCCCGTCAGCACATGTGCTGTGCTTTCGCTATCTCCCCGCGTCATGTGACTGTGCTGCCTGGGCCTGATGGGAGCTGTAGTCCAAAGCAGCTGTTGGGCAGCTGTCAAAGGCTTTCTTTTTCTCCTCTTTCAGGCAGACTCAGCTGCACGAAGACCTCTACCGGGCATACTACAACCTGGGCAACATCCACCTGCGGGAAGGGGAGCACTCGAAGGCCATGCGCTGCCTGGAGAGGGCGCGGGAATGCGCCTGCAAGATGAAGGAGAAGTACATGGAGAGCGAGTGTTGTGCGAGCATTGCCCAGGTGAGGGGGGCAGAGGTGGGGCAGGCGCCTTTCCAGCTCCTCTGGCCTGGGGACGGGGACTGCGGTGGCCTGGATGGGGGTGCGTGTGATGCCTGGGGAAGCGGCTGTGTGCAGCTTCTGTGCGTGAGATGCTCCAACCTGGTTGAATCGCATCCGATCCATTCTCCAAAGATGGTTCCTATTGGGCTTCCGGTTTGTCTGCGAAGGGAAACGGCGACGCGGTGCGAGTTGTCCGTCTAAAAGACGACCGTTACCGGGGTTTTTGAGCGGTGGGGGTGAGTGCCAGGGTTAGACAGGGTTCTGTGTGTGAGATGCTCCTACCTGGTTGAATTGCATCAGATCCATTCTCCAAAGGTGGTTCCCATTAATTCTCATGTTAGTGGGATGAGGTGTCCCCAGTCTCCTCCTGGCATCTGTTTGGATCAGAGCTATGCCCTCAATTTCTTCTTTCTTGCAAGCACAGAATCTCCTCCTCAGCCTCTTCTCTCCTCCATCCTTTTAACATGGGTTGTGAATTATTGGTGCAGAAGCCACATGGTTTATATCTTCCATTTTATTATTATTATTACGAATTGAATTTATATACTGCCCTATACCCGGAGGTCTCAGGGTGGGTCACAGCACAAAAGCAAAATACAGAACCACAAAATATATAAAATAAAAACAATCCAATAACACCTTTCTGCCCCTGAATCATATTTGTGAATCATTTGAGGGCTGAACTCACGTTTCCTGCACTGCAGGGGGCTGGACCAGATGAACTTTGGAGTCCCTCTTCCAACAATTCCAATGGTACAATGCACGATGACACAGGAAGGCATTCATATAAAACCTTGCTCATGTCTATTATTCTGGCTTTCCCAATTATGTACATACAGAATCTACTCTGTGTGAAAAAGGAGCCCTAAGAGCAGTGAGAATCAAAGTTGAGTATCATGACAATAACTGTATTTGGAGCCAGATGTCAACAAGTAATTTGCATATGTCTCTATTGACGAGCCAATTTGCATGAACTTAACACATTAAAGTTAAAGTTAAAACTACAAAGAAACTATTTCCTACTTGAGCATGCATAGTAGTCCAGAGTAAATAAAAAGGAAGCAAGGAGGAATGCTTTTGGGAAACTCCAGAGGTCATAAACAGAAATAAACAGGAGAGGAAGGATGTAGTGATCAAGTGGGATAGCTATGAGGAATTATAACAAATATGGAGTAATTGTGTTGACTGGGTTTAAGCCATTTTGATATGATTTTTGATCAATCCACGCCTCTGCATCCCTGTCCTATATCTCTTGTTTGACAAATCACGCACACAGGCAGTTGCTACATCAGGCATCCTAGGCCATAAAAGATAGTAGGCAGTTTCTTTGATGTACCCTTCCTTGATTTTGTTAATCTTAGGGCCTGGAAATAGTTTCACAGGAAGGTGATAAAGTTACCTATCTCCTTGCCATCCTTCCGTCCTCTTCTTTTTACTCCTGTTTATGACCTCTGGAGTTTCCTAAAAGCATTCCTCCTTGCTTCCTCTTTTATTTACTCTGAATTACATATGCATGCTCAAATAGGAAATTAGCTCTTTGTAGTTTGAATCTTTAACTTTGTCCCCACGTGGGGTTTTTTGAAATGCTCAGAGGAAATCTGATTGGTTCTTACGAACATTGTGTAAAAAGTTCTTTTGTGAATAAAACGACCTGGGCCGAGGGGTGGAGAGACAGAGATTCTTGTACGCACCCTTCCCAGAGTCTTGCTGCTTCCAGCCTCTGTGTGTATTCTTATTAATCAGAGTTCAATCCTTCCTTTGCTTTGGGAACGCCACAGAAGGATGGGTAGTATAAACAGGAGAGGAGGGATGGGTAGTATTTACCATCTCCTTGTGAACTCTCTTCCTGGCCCTTAAGTTCTATCTAAAGATTAACAAACTACATTAAAGTAACCTATTAACTTTATGTACTGAGGATGCCCTGTGAAGCAACTGGCCTGTGTTTCAGAATGCTTATACGTGCCTGTCAGGCGTAGATAATGAACAGCAGAGAAAATGGCCAGAGATGCAGAGGAGAGCTTGTGGGATTTGATCAGAAGTTATGGTCAATGAATCAAACCCAGTCAACGCAATGCTTTCATTGCGGACACAATGGTTTGGTGCATATTTTATAATTCCTCATAGTAATCCCATCTGATTGCTACACTCCTGGGTGACCTCTCTCGAGAGTGAGCTCGGCCGCCCCCAGCAACTTCCCCGCTTGACCTTCCGTCTTCCCCCACAGGTCCTGCTGAGCCTCGGGGACTTTGTGGCAGCCAAGCGCTCCCTGAAGAAAGCCTATCGCCTGGGCTCCCAGCAGCCGCCGCAGCGGGAGAGCGTTTGCCGCAGCCTGCGCTACGGTGAGTGGCAACGCCGCTCCCTTGGGGGCTTCCCCTGGGCCCAGGCACCCGGGCGCACATGACCTCACAGCTCGTGGCTCTCTCTTTCTCTTTGGCAGCCACAAAAGTGAGCCGCCTGCAGCAGGAGCTGGAAGAAGCAGAGGCAGCCGGCAGCCTGCGAGAAGCCCTAGGGCTTTGCGAGCAGCTGGGCGATCTGTTCTCCAAGGCGGGGGATTATCGCCGGTCTCTGGAGGCCTACGAGAAGCAGGTGAGGCACCTCCTGGGGCTAAGAGTGGCCTTGGGGCGAGGACCTGGAAGAGGAGAGGTTGTAGAGCTGCCAGCTGGACGGACTTGGCATTTGAGGGCTCCCAGAGCTCTGGCACAGGCTTGCAATTATTATTATTATGGGACGCAGGTGGCGCTGTGGGTTAAACCACAGAGCCTAGGACTTGCCAATCAGAAGGTCGGTGGTTCGAATCCCTGTGACGGAGTGAGCTCCCGTTTCTCAGTCCCTGCTCCTGCCAATCTAGCAGTTTGAAAGCACGTCAAAGTTCAAATAGATAAATAGGAACCACTCCAGTGGGAAGGTAAACGGTGTTTCCGTGTGCTGCTCTGGTTCACCAGAAGCGGCTTAGTCATGCTGGCCACATGACCCGGAAGCTGTACGCCGGCTCCCTTGGCCAATAAAGTGAGATGAGCGCCGCAATCCCAGAGTCGGTCACAACTGGACCTAATTCTCAGGGGTCCCTTTACCTTTACCTATTTATACCTCGCCCATCTGGCTGAGTTTCCCCAGCCACTCTGGGCGGCTTCCAATTGAATGTTAAAAACAACACAGCATTAAATATTAAAAACCTCCCTAAACAGGGCTGCCTTCAGATGTCTTTAAAGATAAGATAGCTGCTTATTTATTTCACATCTGAAGGGAGGGCGTTCCACAGGGCGGGCGCCACTACCGAGAAGGCCCTCTGTCTGGTTCCCTGTAACCTCACTTCTTGCAATGATAGAACCGCCAGAAGGCTCTCGGAGCTGGACCTCAGTGTCTGGGCTGAACGATGGGGGTGGAGACGCTCCTTCAGGTATACAGGACTGAGGCCGTTTAGGGCTTTAAAGGTCAGCGGTGGGCTGCGGGGTGCCCTGGGCCTCTTTGCCACGGCAGTTTGGGCTTGTCTTTTTCCTTCCCAGCTGTGCCACGCTCAGTCTCTGAAGCGCCCAGACCAAGAGCTGGCTGTGATCCATGTTTCCTTGGCCGCTACGTTTGGAGACCTGAAGGACCATGCCCAGGCCATAAAACACTACCAGGCCGAACTGACCCTGCGGAAGGGGAACCCTCTGGAGGTAAGGACGGCAGGCTAGGATCAGGGCGAGGATGGGGCCAAGCGAGGCTGTTCAGGACTTCTCCTACTTAGATGCCAAACAAGCATTCCCTGCTCCTGATCCATGCCGGCTGGGCATTGTAGGAACAGCTGTTTAGAAACTGGCGTCTGAATTTTTGATTTTCATTTTTCCTCTTCCCTCCTTGTCCCTTTCTCCTTGCGTGTCGTGCGATTTTTGTTTTTTAAAAGTGTTTGTAAGCCTGTGGATAGGGGCTAATTTGTTTTGATGGTGTGTAAGCTGCTCTGAGGGACACAGGTGTCGCTGTGGGTTAAACCACAGAGCCTAGGACTTACCGATCAGAAGGTTGGCAGTTTGAATCCCCGCGATGGGGTGAGCTCCCGTTGCTCGGTTCCTGCTCCTGCCAACCTAACAGTTCGAAAGCACATCAAAGTGCAAGTAGATAAATAGGTACCGCTCCAGCGGGAAGGTAAACGGCGTTTCCATGCGCTGCTCTGGTTCGCCAGAAGCGGCTTAGTCCTGCTGGCCACATGACCCGCAAGCTGTACGCCGGCTCCCTCGGCCAATAAAGCGAGATGAGCGCTGCAACCCCAGAGTCCGCCATGACTGGACCTAATTGTCAGGGGTCCCTTTACCTTTAAGCTGCTCTGGGAGCCTTTGTGGCTGAAGAGCGGGGTACAAATGCGCCAAAATAAATAGATAAACATGCTGAACTGGTGGGCGGATAAGCCAGACAGCTCCTGGAACTCAGCTTGCTCTTTCCATGGCCAGGAGGGGAAGACGTGGCTGAACATCGCTGTCTCCAAGGAGGAGGCCAAGGAGAGCTACGAAGAGCTGCAGAGATGTTTCCAGACGGCTCTCTCCTACGCAGAGGAGGCCTCCGACGCCAAGCTGCAGGTGAGGCCGGCAGTGGGGTTTGGATGACGCCACAATGCTGAAGGTATTAGCGTGGATCCTTCGTAATATTCATACACTGAGTTGTAATAGCATCCATGCAACAACTATGTGATAAACCAGTAGTTTATCATACCCTGCAACATGGCAAGGACACTTTTCCCACGCATCCCCATCCAGTCAGAAACCTGGGAATGCAGGAGAGTGCTGGCGTTCCCATCACAGCTTGTTGTAGGATAGCATCATAACATGAGGCTTAGCCATATGTTTCAAGAGGCACTGGGTTAGCCTATCAGTTTTCCCATAAATTGAGGCAATACTTATTTATTTAGCTTAGCCTATGTTTCCAATGCGGTTTGTGGGCGGATTTAAATAGACGTCACTGTACAAAAGTAAAACACCAATCAGCAAAACTTCGTAGGAGTGGCAGCAAGACAAGAAACAATTTCCAGTGAGAAGATTACAAGGGTGAAGATCACCCTTGTATTTACCCAGCTTTTTAATTGCACTTTTAGCTAATCTTGGGTGTCTACGGCCTAGCATAGTTTTAATCTTTTAAACCATTTATGCTAGTAAAGAGGGGAAAACTGGCAATTTAAAAAAATGCTCGTCATTTAAATACTACATACTGTATTATTTAAAAAAAAATAGTTTCTTGTTTATAAGCTACCCAGAGAATATTTATTGCTCATTGCTATCTAAATTTTGTGCTTTTTATGTTGTATCTTTATGTTGTGAACCGCCCTGAGATCTACGGATGAAGGGCGGTATACAAATTTAATAATAATTATTATTATTAATAGTATTTAATTATAGGCAGGGAGGAGAATGACAGATCTGATTCCACAGGGGAGCAGCAATTCAGTTTTCTGCAGAGTGGGCCATTGGTGCCTATGAGAAGGAAACAATCTCAGTGTTTAGCTCTGGTCTCGTTGTCAGGAGCCTTCAGTGTGCAAGCCTAGTTGGGTCCCCATTTGACCTACGAGACCATTTCCCCCTAAATCTCGCTCACCTGCTTTCCCCTGAAGCTAGCTCCCCTGTCGCACACCCGATGTGATATGTCAGCGAACAGGAGGGAGCCTTAAAGTGTGTTCCCAATTGTTCTTGGGAAAGTAGAGTTCTGTGTCCAGTTCTGGGCAGCCTATTTTGAGAAGGATATTGATAAGTTGGAAGGTGTGCAGAGGAGGGAGACCAAGATGGTCAAGGGTCTGGAAACCAAGCCTGATGAGGAACGGTTGAAGGAGCTGGGGATGTTTAGCCTAGAAAAGAGGAGAAGGAGAGGAGATAGGAGAGCCATTTTCAAATATCTGAGGGTCTGCCACACGGATGGTAGAGCAAGCTTGTTTTCTCATGCTCCAGAGAGTAGGACCTGAACCAATGGATTCAAATTATAAGAAAGGAGGTTCCGATTAACCATTAGGAAGAACTTTTTGATGGTAACAGCTGTTTGACAGCAGAATGGACACCCCTCGTAGTTGGTAGACCTTCATTGGCTGTTTTTAAGAAGAGGTTTCATGACCGTCTGTCAAGGTTTCTTGAGCTGAGATTCCTGCATCATCATCATCATAATTTATTATTTATACCCCGCCCATGTGGCTGGGTTTCCCCAGCCACTCTGGGCGGCTTCCAACAAAACACTAAAATACAATAACCAATTAACATTAAAATCTTCCCTGAACAGGGCTGCCTTCAGATGTCTTCTAAAAGTTTGGTAGTTGTTTATCTCTTTGACATCTGGTGGGAGGGTGTTCCACAGGGCGGGCCCCACTACCGAGAAGGCCCTCTGCCTGGTTCCCTGTAACTTGGCTTCTCACAGTGAGGGAACCGCCAGAAGGCCCTCGGCGCTGGACCTCAGTGTCCAGACAGAACGATGGGGGTGGAGACGCTCCTTCAGGTATACAGGACCGAAGCTGTTTAGGGCTTTAAAGGTCAGCCCCAACACTTTGAATTGTGCTCGGAAACGTACTGGGAGCCACTGTAGGTCTTTCAAGACCGGTGTTATATGGTCTTGGTGGCCACTCCCAGTCACCAGTCTAGCTGCCGCATTCTGGATTAGTTGTAATTTCCAGGTCACCTTCAAAGGTAGCCCCACATAGAGTGCATTGCAGTAGTCCAAGTGACAGATAACTTAGAGCATGCACCACTCTGGCGAGACAGTCTGCGGGCAGGGAGGGTAGGCATTGCAGAGGGTTGGACTAGATGACCCTCAGGGTCCCTTCCAGCTGTAAATTTGATTTCCAGATTGACTCTCCACTGCCTCAAAGAGAGTCTTTGAGGGTTGGTTAGAAATGCATTGACTTCAAGCAACATCAGCAAGCCTGGACACAAACATTTGAATGCCTGTCGTTGCTTCTTACCCTGAAAACTGAAAGTGAACTTAGAGGCCGGATCAAACTCTGTTTCTAAACCCCAAACAAATGCTTCTCAGCGCCAGGTCCTGCGGCACTTCCACGCCTGCCAGCAGAGGTGCGGTCGCCCCGAGGCATTGAACACCCAAGCCAGGCTGCAGGACCTCTGTGGCTCCCAGGGCTGGCGCTGGAATGGTGAGATCAGTGAGGAAGAGGATGAAGAGGAGGAGGCCCAGGGCAGTGAGCCCTTGGAAGAGAGCGACCTGGAGCTTTCTGATAGCGGTGAGAGACGGGGAGATCGTGGGAGCAAAGGGCACTTCCTGGAAGGGAGTGGGGGCAAGGCTTGGGGTTGCCCACATGGCTTATGGGAGAATAATAATAATAATAATTTATTATTTGTACCCCACCCATCTGGCTGGGTTTACCTAACCACTATGGGCAGCTTCCAACAAAGATTAAAAATACAGTCATACCTCGGGTTAAAGTTTCTTCAGGTTGAGCATTTTTGGGTTGCACTCCGCGGCGACCTGGAAGTAACGGGACGTGTTACTTCCGGGTTTCGCCACGTGCGCAGATACTCAAAATGACGTCACGCGCAGAAGCGGCGAATCACGACCAGCGCAGACGCGGGTTGCGTTCGCTTCAGTATGCGAACGGGACTCCGGAACGGATCCCATTCACATCCAGAGGTACCACTGTACATTAAAATGTCACACATTAAAAACTTCCCTAAACAGGGCTGCCTTCAGATGTCTTCTAAAAGTCTGGTAGTTGTTTTTCTCTTTAACATCTGCTGGGAGGGCGTTCCACAGGGCGGGTGCCACCACCGAGAAGGCCCTCTGCCTGGTTCCTTGTAGCTTGGCTTCTCACAGGGTGGGAACGATGGGGGTGGAGACGCTCCTTCAGGTATACTGGGAGAAGAGGCTTATGGGTGATGCTTGCATTTCTCTCCCTCGATGAGCCCTGGAGAAGTTCGGGGCGGGTGTGTCAGGCCTCTCTGCTCCCAGCCTGCCTTCCTCAGAGCACAGGGTCTGGAGAAGGAGCCCCAGCTGAGCACTGTTACTTTCTGTTAGGTTGCAAGCAGGGTGGAGCTACCGGGGGTAATGTCGTGCGTTGGTTACAGCGTTGGACTGTGGCTTGTGAGACTGGGGTTCAAATCCCCGCTCAGCCACGGAACTCACTGGGTGACCTCGGGCCAGTCCCTGCCTGTCAACCGAACCTACCTCACAGAGTTGTTGCGGGGTGAAAACGGGGGCGGGGGAGAGAACCATGTGGAGCTCCTTGGTGGGAAGGGTGGTCTATAAATACAGTGGTACCTCGGGTTAGGGATACAGGTGGCGCTGTGGGTTAAACCACAGAGCTTAGGGCTTGCCGATCAGAAGGTCGGTCGTTTGAATCCCCGCGACAGAGTGAGCTCCCATTGCTCGGTCCCTAATCCTGCCACCTAGCAGTTCGAAAGCATGTCAAAGTGCAAGTATATAAATAGGTACTGCTCCGGCGGGAAGGTAAACGGCGTTTCCATGCGCTGCTCTGGTTCGCCAGAAGCGGCTTAGTCATGCTGGCCACATGACCCGGAAGCTGTACGCCGGCTCCCTCGGCCAATAAAGCGAGATGAGCGCCGCAACCCCAGAGTCGGCCATGACTGGACCTAATGGTCAGGGGTCCCTTTACCTTGGGTTATGTTACCTTCGGGTAACATAATTTTGGGTTGCGAATTTCGTCATGCGTGCATGCGCAGAAGCACTCTATTATGCCACGCATGTGCGCAGAAGCGGTGCCTCTGGTTACAGACTTTTCGGGGTAAGTATGGACCCCCGGGACGAATTAAGTTCGTATTTGGAGGGTCCACTCTACAATCAACAGTCATTCTCTCTGCTAAACCTATGCCTTGAATGGGGAAGGACTTAAGACAAATGGATGGAAGTGCTTGGCACATGCGTCACAGCCTGTGGAACTCATTGCCAGTGGACTGGCTTGTTAAAAGGGGTTTTTTTGTGTGTGAAATGGATAGACTTGTTGCTGGTAGCTATGATAGGCTGTGGTAGGGAACCTTTTGTCTGCTGGCTGTCCAGGGCAAACAGGAGACCGGCGTTGCTTTGGGGATGTACATTTCTTGGTGGACGGCATGGTTTGCTTCAGGGACGGTGACTCTGGGACTCTCCCCTCTCTTCCAGGCGGAGAGGATGACCTGGAGGGCTACAACAAGACGGTCCCTGGACGGCGCAGGCTCAACAAGGTATACAAGGGCCCCAGTCCACTCAGCTCCATGGGGCCAGCTAAGTCTGAGGTCAGGGCATAGCTGAACTGTGGCGCTCACTCCCACAGAATGCAGGGATGGCCACCAACTTGGGTGGGTTTTAAAAGAGGATTGGACTATTTCATGGGGGAGGAGAGAGCTGGCCATGGCCGGGATGGCTCTGCCCTGCCTCCAGAGTTGGAAGAAGCGATGCCTCTGCACGCCAGTTGCTGGAAATCTAAAAATGATATAAGCAATTGCATGAACTTCTGTTACTTTTTATTAGAAGCTACTGCTATTATTGGTTGTATTTTTATTTTCTTGCAACTGTTAGTTGTTGTTTTTTAAAAAAGGTTTTTAATGTTGTAATTTGAAATTGTTGTAACCCACCTGGGGACCTCAGGTTGAAGGACAGGTAATAAATCACAATCCTAAAACAGAATGTTTCAGGGCAGTAAGCTGGAAGCAGGCCTTTTTGCCATTGCCTCTTCCCTGTGGGATTCCTTTCCCTCTTGCCTTACCTGAAGCATCATCCATCAGTTGCTTCAGACGTCTTGTGAAGACGCCTCTTTTTGCTTTCCCTGATTCCCTAAGATCGAAGCCTGTTGTCATGGGATTCTTGTTTTTATAATCCTGTTTCACCAGATACTGTGTACCTGCTTTCATCATTTTTGCATGCCGCTTGCCGCTTAGAGATTTTTAAATATGAAGAGGTTTAGAAATGCTTAGGCATCAGCAAGTGAATAAACTAAGCAGGTGATTCTCCCGAGGGGACTGGTGTCAGCAAGCCAGTCATCGGAAATATTAGAATACTTGTCTCCTGCCCATCTGACTGTGTTCCCCCAGCCTCTCTGGGCGCCTTCCAGCAAAATATAAAAGCACAGTCAGACGTACATCTTCTCCCTTTGGCTTCACTGTCTTGGAAATTGGGGTGGGTAGTTGGGGGAAAGTTACTGATTTCATTATTATTATTATTATTATTATTATTATTATTATTATTAATATTATTTATACCCTACCCATCTGGCTGAGCTTCCCCAGCCACTCTGGGCGGCTCCCAACAGAATATTAAAATCACGATAAAACATCAAACATTAAAAACTTCCCCAAAGAGGGTTGCCTTCAGATGTCTTCTAAAAGTCAGATAGTTGTTTATTTCCTTGACATCTGATGGGAGGGTGCCACCACCGAGAAGTCCCTCTGCCTGGTTCCCTGTAACCTCACTTCTCGCAGGGAGGGAACCGCCAGAAGGCCCTCGGAGCTGGACCTCAGTGTTTGGGCTGGACAATGGGGGTGGAGATGCTCCTTCAGGTCTACTCCTTCAGGTATTCCTCTGTTGCATTTCCCTCTACCCAGTGGAACCAGCGGAACGAGCGTGGGGAGACTGTGCTGCACCGTGCCTGCATAGACGGAAACCTGCGCCAGGTGCAGTTCTGTGTGAAGAAGGTGAGCTGTTGGGGCGGGTTGGCTGGACATTAAAATAAAGGGAAAGTGGGCAGGGACTGCGGTGGTGCTGTGTTGGATAGTGCGCACCCCGGTAGTGCAAAGGACACGGGTGGCGCTGTGGGTTAAACCACAGAGCCTAGGACTTGCCGATCAGAAGGTCGGCGGTTCGAATCCCCGCAACAGGGTGAGCTCCCCTTGCTCTGTCCCTGCTCCTGCCAACCTAGCAGTTCGAAAGCACGTCAAAGTGCAAGTAGATAAATAGGTACCGCTCCGGCGGGAAGGTAAACGGCGTTTCCGTGCGCTGCTCTGGTTTGCCAGAAGTGGCTTGGTCATGCTGGCCACATGACCCGGAAACTGGCTGTGGACAAATGCTGGCTCCCTTGGCCAGTAAAGCGAGATGAGCGCCTGCGACTGGATCTAATGGTCAGGGGTCTCTTTACCTTTAAGGTAGTCTCTATGGGAGTATATTGTATTTAATTATGGGGTATCAGAGTTTTTAGGGGGCTAACCAGACTGGGATAGCTGGGATAGTAGGCTTGTTGGTTTTTGAATGTCTGATGTAGATTTTTTCAATTTCGTTGTTCTGTATGGCACAATGACAATAAAGATTACTGTATTGTATCGGGATGCCTTCGGACAGAATCAGGGCAAGCTGTTGTGATCTTCTAGTCCCTTTGCCCCAGATCCTGGCTCAGGCCCACGGAGTTCAGCTCCTTTGTCTGTAGAAACTTCTTCCCTCTCTTTTTGTCACATGGGGCATGCGAGGCTCCCCCCCCCCAATTTGGAGAGAGGGAAGTGGGGAGCAGGTGCCGGGTGCGATGAGAAGGACAAGGCCCCGGCCAACTTCTGACCCCCTGAGCATCCTTACCTTTCTCTGCTCTGCCTCAGGGTCACCCTCTCAACCCCCGGGATTACTGCGGCTGGACCCCTCTGCACGAGGCTTGCAACCACGGCCATCTGGGTAAGTGCTGGGACAGGGGAAGGGACTTCCGGGGGGGGGGCCTGAAAGTGGGGGCTCTGCGCCCGGGAACCTTTCCCTTTGACGGCGGGGTTGGGGCTGTGCTGGACGTGACCACCCCCCTCGCCTCTTCCTCCAGAGATCGTGCGTTTTCTTCTGGACCACAATGCCGCCATTGACGACCCGGGGGGGCCTGGATGTGAGGGCATCACCCCCTTGCACGACGCCCTCAACTGCGGCCACTTCGACGTGGCTGAGCTCCTGATCCACAGGGGGGCGTCCGTGGTGCTGCGGAATGCCAAGGTGAGCCACCAGGGCTGGGACGGGGCAAGAGTTGCTGCTGGGGAGCAAGGCAGTTTATTCATTGCATGTATACCCATCACTCTAACCACTGCGCCACACTGCCTTTTTTAAAAAAAATAAATAAATCTTTATTAGTTTAAAATACAATCATACAACAAAGGTAAGTGTAACAAAATTAATCAGAAAAAAGAAGAAGAAAGGGGATTTGTCACCTAAAAAAGGTTGAAAAAAGGTTTGAAAGTGACAAAAAAAGGAAAGAAAAGGCAATTAAAAGAACCACAGAAAACTTTATTGGATAAGACACGATGTTGTATAAATATGTGGTTCACACTGCCTCTCTTCCAGCGATGCACAAAGGGAACTGCAGCCCCTCCTCCTGGTATTGTTTGGGGTGGGGCTCTAGCCCGTTCCTACTGGTGTCGTGGTTTCTGCCTTCAAGGTCTGGAGAGGGGGGCAGCATTTGACAAAATCCCAAGTTCTGAAATTGTGGGCATTGCCTTCTCAGGAAGGCCTAGTGAACAGCTTCCCTGAGCTGCTTCCATCCCTCCCTCCTCTGCTTTTGTTCCTCCTCCTCCTCCTCCCCACTTCCTTGTCTCCTACTGGAGCTCTCTTCAGGGGAACATCAGTTCTTGTGGGGGTCAGAGAATCAAGGGCCCAAAGGCCCAAGTTGTAGACTACAACTCCCAGCACCACCAGGTTGGGGGGCGCAGGGTTAACCTGCAGTGCACAGCCTATTATTATTATTATTATTATTATTTGAATTTATATACCGCCCTATACCTGGAGGTCTCAGGGCAGTTCCCAGAAAAGATCACAATATATATAATCGGAACAAAAACAACAACCAATAACATCCCCCCCAAAACCCCCACATTTTAAAAGGATATAGGATGTAAATCGGATCAACCAAAGGCCTGGTCAAAAGGGAACGTTTTTGCCTGGCGCCTAAAGGTGTATAATGAAGGCGCCAGACAAACTTCCCTGGGGAGAGCGTTCCACAGATGGGGAGCCACCACAGAGAAGGCCCCATTCTTGTGTTGCCATCCTCCAGACCTCATGTGAAGGAGGCACACGAAGAAGGGGCTCGGAAGGTGATCTCAGGGTCCGGGTAGGTTCATATGGAAAGAGGCAGTCCTTGAGTTATTGTGGTCCTGAGCTGTTTAAGGCTTTATAGGTCAAAACCAGCACTTTGAATTGGGCCCGGAAACTAATTGGTAGCCAGTGCAGTCGGACCAGGTTTGGTGTAAACCGTCTTTCTCCAGTGAGCTACCTGGCCGCTGAATTTTGCACCAGCTGAAGTTTCCGAACCGTCTTCAGAGGCAGCCCTACGTAGAACGCATTGCAGTAATCTAACCTTGAGGTCACCAGAGCATAGACAACAGTAGTTAGGCTATCCCTGTCCAGATAGGGGCATAGCTGGGCCACCAGCCGAAGCTGATGGAAGGCACTCAGGGCCACTGAGGCCACCTGAGCCTCAAGTGACAGCAAAGGACCCTGGAGTAACCCCAGGCTACGAAACTCTCCTTCAGAGGAAGTGTGCAGACCCACGTTTCTAACAGGCCCCTATTCCTCACAGCTCCCCCTTCCCCTTGGCTTAGGGACAGTGGCCTTGCATTGGCCGGTTGGCATCCTGGCAGCTTCAGGGTCTGCTCCCGCTACAGGGAAGGGGGTGGCAAGCCCACCGGGCTTCTTGGGTGCAGCCCAGAGGCGGCAAGAAGTTTCTGGCTGGGCTCCTGTTTCTCTTGGGGCCAACCCTCCCTGTGTTTCTATTGTCAGGGCCTGACCCCGCTGGGCACCCTCCAGGCATGGGTGCATCTCTACGGCAGGGACCTCGACCGAGAGACACGCCAGCGCTGCCAGGCCATGGAGGGTCTGCTCAAGAGAGCCCTGGCAGACCGAGGTGAGTCTGCGCTTCGTTCCTGGGGCTCAAGGGGTGTGGGGCCTGCTCCTGGGGACACCCTCAAGGGGCCGTTGGCATAATAATAATAATTTATTATTTCCACCCCGCCCATATGGCTGGGTTTCCCCAGCCACTCTGGGCAGCTTCCAACAGAATATTAAAATACAATAGTCTATTAAACTTTAAAAGCTTCCCTAAACAGGGCTGCCTTCAGATGTCTTCTAAAAGTCTGGTAGTTGTTTTTCTCTTTGACATCTGGTGGGAGGGCGTTCCACAGGGCGGGCGCCACTACCGAGAAGGCCCTCTGCCTGGTTCCCTGTAACCTCACTTCTCGGAGGGAGGGAACTGCCAGAAGGTCCTTGGCGCTGGATCTCAGTGTCCGGGCTGAACGATGGGGGTAGAGACGCTCCTTCAGGGATACAGGGCTGAGGCCGTTTAGGGCTTTCAAGGTCAGCCCCAACACTTTGAATTGTGCTCGGAAACGTACTGGGAGCCGATGTAGGTCTTTCAGGACCGGTGTTATGTGGTCTCGGTGGCTGCTCCCAGTCACCAGTCTAGCTGCCGAATTCTGGATTAGTTGTAGTTTCCAGGTCACCTTCAAAGGTAGCCCCACGTAGAGCGCATTGCAGTAGTCCAAGCGGGAGATAACCAGAGCATGCACCACTCTGGCGAGACAGTCTGCTTTATTGGGAATTCTCACCCAGCCAAGTCTTCCTTTGTTCTGGTGGAAAGCCTTAAAGCTGTTGTGTTTTTAGCAGGCCAATGTCTTTGATGCTTCAAGTTCATGAGAATGAACATTGGAGGAGAGCTCTGGGTCCCTTCCTTATCCTGCCCAGATTCTGTCTCCCTGCTCTGCTGAGAACAGCACCCTGTTCCAGATTGAAAGGGACTGAGGGACCCACGATCTCTGTCTCCTTTGTTGCTGTGCCTGGGGCCAAGCTTTGCGGTGCTCTTTGGGGCTGAGTGGGCAAGGAGAAATCTTTTTTTAAAAAAATATATTTATTTATTTGGTTTTTCAAATTAAAGTTTTTCAGAAATATACCAAACATAAATCATAAAAACAAGATTCCAATGAATCTCCTGGACTTCATCCTCCCCTTTGTGGGTCCTATGATTAATCATTTCCTCCTGCATCTTTTATGATAATCCAAATATTTTACGTCTCCGTTGTGTCCAGAATTCACCCTTAAACTACAAGTGATATTCCAATCCTAACAATTTTAACTGGATCCAATGGTTTTTAAGATAAGTTATAAATTTCCCCCATTCCTTATTAAAATTTCGGCCTTCCTGATTTTCTGACTCTTCTGGTCATTTCAACTATTTCAGCATAGTCCATCAACTTCAATGAGAAATGTTGGGAATATTATCTGAAACAATTCCTAGTAAAAATTCTTCGGGTTTCTTGCTAAATGTAGTTTTTATCAGTCTCTTTATCTCTTCATAAATCATATTCCAAAATCTTTGTATCTCTAGACAGGACCACCACATATGGGAGTGTGTTCCTATCTGTTCCTTACATCTCCAGCACTTATATGATTTATTTATTTTTGCTAGTTTTACAGGGGTCAAGTACCATCTATAGTACATTTTCATAAGATTTTCCCTTACAAGGGTGTGAACTTGACGCCTTTGCTTTTGTCCCTCCAGGCTTCAAGGCTCAGCCTCCCCAAGAGCTGCCGGCCAGCCAGCTGTTTGACGCAGAGCTCTCTGAGTCCCCGCAAGCCCCCTGCCCTCTGGATCCTGCCCCAAAGTCCCCCAGTCCCCGGAGGAGCCAGAGGGAGCCCGGGGAGGAGGACGCAATCAGTCCCTTGAGGCCAGTCAAGAAGAGGCAGCGGCTGTTTGGCCAGGACCCAGAGAGGGAGGCCAGGCTAGCTGCCCCGGCCGAGTACCGGGCTGCCATTCGCGGGGTGGGCAGAGCCAAGCCCTGCCCTATGCCCAGTCCTGAACGCCCCAAGTCTTCCGCTGGGCCTGCCCTGATCCCCCCAGAGGAGTACGTAGGAGATGACTGGCTGGAAGACGACCTGGGGCAGAATCTCGCCTCCCGCAAAAGGAGCCGCCAGAGCCCAGAACCCGAGTCTGGGACCGAGTCCGAGGAGAGCCTGGGGGGCGAGAGTGACGGGGGATTTCCCCGCCAGCCCCCCGAGGCAACCAAGAAGAGGAGGAGGAGGGTCCGGCAGAGTTGCCTCACCCATATTGTCGACAGGGCTCCGCTGGGACGACTCCGAGGGGCCGGCGTGGCGGCGGCGGAGAGCCCAGAGTGTGCGGCAGATCCCAGCCCCCTGGGAGGCAGCAGCCACGTCAATGGGGGGACCCCTGGACGTGGGGAGAGCCCCCCCTCGGCACCAGCACATGTGAGTTTCCAGGGTTCGGGGAGAGAAGTGGGTCTGGCTTGGTTCCTTTCTGGCAGACGCTCTTTTTGCCGTGGCACTGTGAGAAGCTGGCTGGCTTCCCTGGGCCTTGAGAGGCCAGCACTCCTCTGGGATCGGGGCCATCCTCCTTCCCTCTCTATGGCCAGTACATTCCTGCGTCCGACACGGATTCTGGCTTCCCGACTGCTCCTCTCTGCATTGTTCACCGCAGAGCAGAGCGAGTCCGCTGCTGGGAGAAGTTGCAATTTGCTGCGAAAAGGCCAATTCCATTCCTTCGAGAATGGAGAATAAAGCTGCCGCTGTCGTAACACCATTACAGTGTACGCTCGGGTTGCGAACGTGATCCGTGCGGGAGGCACGTTCGCAACCCACAGTGCCGCATCTGTGCATGCGCAGGTCGCGAGTTGGCGCTTCTGTGCATGCACAAAGCGCTGAAACCCGGAAGTAACCCGTTTGGTTACTCTGCGGCTTGATGAAGGCACAAACTGTCTCTCATGTCTTGTTACACTGCCATTTCTCCAGGGATATGCGCTCGGTATTTATCACTCCCGTTATACAAAAATCTCCAAATGGGTCTGAATGTCAATGTCTAAAACTCCTGGTAGAGGACGAGGATCTAGAGATCATACCATGGGTGGCCAAATTCTGTGCGACTGCCCTAAAACTTCGGGAACAGAGGACTTCCGGGTTGGCGCCATCGCCGAATGGCGGACTCCCTCCGAGCTCCGGAGGGAGTCTGCTCGGCAGGGGCTGGGTTCTACCGCACCGGCGATGCGGGGACCCTTAGAAACCACGGCCACGGAGGCCGTGGACATGGAGACTCGGCTTGCACCGTTAGCGCCCTCCCGACTCGTGAAGGAGCCTTTTTAAAGGCTACGGATCGGGTGCCGGGGAGAAGCGTGGTGCCTTGAGTTCTCTGCTTCCCCTGCTGAGCGAAGCCGCATGCCATTCGGCGGAGAGCGCTGACTTCTTCCATTGAAAATTCGGACTTTTCAACAACAACCCGTGAGTAAATTTGGAAATCGGGTTCAAAAGGAGGAAAAAAAAATTTTTTTTTTCGAATTGGATACGAGCGGGGGGGATCCAAAAAGGAAGTCAGTCCCCTCCCTATTGTAAACTTTCCAAAACAAGGACGGGGAAACCAAGACCCAAAAAGGCTTGCATTGCTGATAAAAATCCAAAATTTCACAATGGGGAACTACAAGAACTGTGCTGGAGGAGGAACTGGAGAAGGGAAACGCAACCCCCCCCCCTGGGAACCGGGGTGACTGAAGAGAGAGCCTGGTGAAAGGAGTCGGAGATCTTGACAGCTGTCAAAATAGCTGTCAAAGTCGAAAAGCGGAGTGGATTTTATTATGAGAACTTGGCTGGTTAAATTTGATACAATTTGCTACAACTTGTTAAAATTTGGATACAAAATGGCGAATATGGATAACAAATTGACTTTTGGATTAGAGGAAACAAAGATACAACAATCCCCCTTGAGGAGTTTCGGGACATTACAAGGATTGGGAAAGTGGAAAAACACCAATGGAACTTTACAGGACTGGTTATCTTCTGGGAAAGCTGCAAAACGGAAATAACATCTCGTCTTCAGGGTGTTTTCTTTTTTGTTTTTTTAAAGGAGACAATAGATTTTTCTATTGAAGAAAGGAAGGGACTGAACGTAAGGTTTTGCCCCTGAATAACAACCATCCCTGCAGACTTACCAAACTTTCGAACTACAACGTTTTAGCAGCGGAACAAAGGGAAATCAGACTACAACCTGGAAAGAACAATGGAGGGAGTTCTATTACAGTTTTATTAAAGACTGAAGTTAAAGTTTTGAAAAATAATGATAATAATAATAATTTTGATTTTCAAAAAAATTTATTTTTAATTTTAAAAAAGAAAAAGCCAGCAAGGAGTTGGGGAAAAGTTGTGATTTATGGTCTTAAGAATTCCAGGCAGACACCAGGGGTTGATGGTCAGGGGGAAACTAAACCGGGGACAGGGGGGGGAGAACTAAAACTCCAAAGGCTTGCCAACTTGGTTATTTTTTGCTGAATTGGTCTATTATTCATTATATTTTTTTTATTCTCTACCTTTTCTGTTTCTATTATCTGGGGTGCTTCTTTTATTAAAAAATGGAAATTGTGGAATGACATGGGGTGGGTCTTGGGGAAAGAACACTGGGTTTTTTTTTTTTTTTTTCTTTTTTTTACTGTAAAACAAATTAAGTTTCAATTTGAATGGGGAACTTGTTTGGCCAACAATATGAAAGGGGAATATGGTAGGGGTGGGGGAAGGGGGGAGTCCCGTAAAGTGATATTTTTTGTATTTTTGAAAAATTTTAATAAATATTATTTAAAAAAAAAAAAAAAAACTTCGGGAACAAGCCGTACTACCAAAATGATTAAGGTTTTAAATGACAATTTTAGGTTATATTTTAGTGATCAAGATTTCATATATATTTTTAACTGCCGCTATATCTGAATTGTCTTTGTCATACCCAATTGCAATTCGATGTATTCCTGTTGTGCTTTATGATTTTCCTGATATCGTAAGTGAGCCGGAACTGGTCTGTGTCCGTAATAATATAATTCATTCCTTCTCACCCTCTTTCTCCTCCCCTGTTCATGCAGCTCCCTGCTCCCCCACCCCCGATCCGGGTGCGAGTTCGGGTGCAAGACAACGTCTTCCTCATCCCCGTGCCCCACAGGTGAGAGAGCCAGGGATCCGTGGCCCCTTTGCCCTTTCCTCCTTCACTGAGCTGCCTCATCGGAGCTCTGGGTCTAAGCCAGACCTTGTCTTTGTAGAGGCAGCTTCAAAACTCTCCACATAAGCACCCTGGGAAGCGTCCAGTGCCAGATTTACATATAAGCTAAACAAGCTATAGTTTGGGCCCCACTCTCTTGGGGCCCCCCCAAAAAAAATTAAATGAAAAAATTAATATTAATATAAAAAAGGTAAAGGGACCCCTGACCATTAGGTTCAGTCGTGGCCGACTCTGGGGTTGCAGCGCTCATCTCGCTTTATTGGCTGAGGGAGCCGGCGTACAGCTTCCGGGTCATGTGGCCAGCATGACTAAGCCGCTTCTGGCGAACCAGAGCAGCGCACGGAAACGCCGTTTACCTTCCCACCATGTTGTTGTTGTTTAGTCGTTTAGTCGTGTCCGACTCTTTGTGACCCCCTGGACCAGAGCACGCCAGGCCCTCCTGTCTTCCACTGCCTCACGCAGTTTGGTCAAACTCATGCTGGGAGCTTCGAGAACACTGTCCCGCCATCTCATCCTCTGCCGTCCCCTTCTCCTTGTGCCCTCCATCTTTCCCAACATCAGGGTCTTTTCCAGGGAGTCTTCTCTTCTCATGAGGTGGCCAAAGTCTTGGAGCCTCAGCTTCAGGATCTGTCCTTCCAGTGAGCACTCAGGCCTATTTCCTAAAGAATGGATAGGTTTGTTCTTCTTGCAGTCCATGGGACTCTCAAGAGTCTCCTCCAACACCATAATTCAAAAGCATCAATTATTCAGCGATCAGCCTTCTTTATGGTCCAGCTCCTTCCCACCATAACGGTACCTATTTATCTACTTGCACTTTGATGTGCTTTCGAACTGCTAGGTTGGCAGGAGCAGGGACCGAACAACGAGAGCTCACCCCGTTGTGGGGATTTGAACCGCCGACCTTCTGATTGGCAAGTCCTAGGCTCTGTGGTTTAACCCACAGTGCCACCCGCGTCCCAGTAATATTAATATACTTTTTCTTAATTGTATGGTGGACGCTCAGGTTGCGAACGTGATCCGTGCGGGATGCACATTCGCAACTCGCAGCATTCGCAACCCGCATCTGCACACATGCGGGTTGCGATCAGCGCTTCTGCGCACGCGGAAAGCGCTATTTAGCACTTCTGTGCATGCACAACCGCCAAAACCCGTAAGTAATCCATTCCGGTACTTCCAGATTTCGGCTGTCCGCAACCCAAAAAAACACAACCTGAAGCAGCTGTAACCCGAGGTATGACTGTATTTCAGTTCAACAACTGCTTTAATAAAATACATGTTTTGTGATGTGCAAATGGCTTTAGATACCCATTAGGTCCATAAATATAGCATATATTCAAGACAAAAAATAGTGACAATTTGTTGTTGACACAGGACAGCTGGACATGTAAAGGACCCCATTACCTTCAAGAGCTGAGGGCCTCATCAAACCTAAATCCGGCCCTGGAAACATCTGTAATTGGGGAGGCAGGGGGTGGGATATTTCTGCTGTCCTCAAACCACCCCCAAATAATATTTCCCTCTGCACTGTTTGGATGAGAGCTGCGTGGCCGGAGACTGAATCCTTGCCGGAGGTGGGGCATTTCAGAGCCCCCCACTGCATGCCCCCCGGAATATAGGGAAGGGGGGTGTCTTCCTACTGCAGCCCCTCTCCTCCTTCCTTGCAGCGAGAGTCGCCCTGTGTCCTGGCTGGCGGATCAGGCCTCCCAGCGCTACTACCAGACCTGCGGGCTCCTGCCACGCCTGACCCTGAAGAAGGAGGGGGCCCTCCTGGCCCCCCAGGACTGCATCGTGGATGTTTTGCAGAGCAACGAAGAGGTGAGCGGTCGCTGCCAGCTGAGGGAGAAATGGGCAGTGCTTCTCCCCATAGCCCCATTCCTCAGCTGTGGGCAGGGGAGTCTGTCTGGGGGTGACGGGGGAGCAGACCACCCGTTTTGCAGGCACAATGTCCTCAGTTTAATCATTCACGGAGGACGAGGGGAGACTTCTACCAGAAATAATAATAATAGTAATAATAATAATAATAATAATAATAACAACAACAACAACAACAACAACAATAATAATATTTTTTTTGTACCCTGCCCATCTGGCTAGGTTTCCCCAGCCACTCTGGGCGGCTTCCAACAAAAATTAAAAATACATTTAAATTTCACACATTAAAAATTTCCCTGAACAGGGCTGCCTTCAGATGTCTTCTAAATGTCAGGTAGTAGTGTATTTTCTTGACGTCTGATGGGAGGGCGTTCCACAAGGCGGGCGCCACCACCGAGAAGGCCCTCTGCCTGGTTCCCTGTAACCTCACTTCTCACAGTGAGGGAACCGCCAGAAGGCCCTCGGAGCTGGACCTCAGTGTCCAAGCAGAACGATGGGGGTGGAGACGCTCCTTCAGGTGTGCTGGACCGAGGCCGTTTAGGGCTTTAAAGGTCAGCACCAACACTTTGAATTGTGCTCGGAAACATACTGGGAGCCAACGTAGGTCTTTCTGACTGGTGTTATATGGTCTTGGCGGCCGCTCCCAGTCACCGGTCTAGCTGCCGCATTCTGGATTAGTTGTAGTTTCCGAGTCACCTTCAAAGGTAGCCCCACGTAGAGCGCATTGCAGTAGTCCAAGAGGGAGATAACCATGCACCACTCTGGTGAGACAGTCTGCGGGCAGGGAAGGTCTCATCCTGCGTACCAGGTGATGCTGGTGGACAGCTGCCCTGGACACAGACTTGACCTGCGCCTCCATGGACAGCTGTGAGTCCAAAATGAAATCCTGGAGAGCAGCTGCTTGTCAGTGTAGGCAGCACTGAAGTGCATGGCCCAGTGGTCTGACTTTGCAGGAGGCAGCTTTCTGTCCTCCTGTTAAGGGCTGTTTTGTTTTTGTTTATTTTTTTAAAATTTTATTGGAATTTTATTTACAACATAACATAAATTCCGTAGTTTCTTTTTTCCAGTTTTTAGCAATTAGGATCCTTGCTGCTCCTGTGGCATAGAAAAATATTTTCTGATCTTCTTTTGCTATACCTGTGTCTGTTATCCCTAGTAGAAAAGCTTCTCTATTTCTCATAAAGTTAAACTTTTTTTAAGCTCATCATATACTGTGTTCCAGAAGCTTTTTATTTTTTTCACAGGTCCACCAAACAGGTATAAGTGTTCCCTCTGTTTTACCACACCTCCAGCACAGATTTATTTTTGTCTTATACATTTTAGCTATTTTGATTATTTCATTCCATGCATCACACTCAGAGAAAATTTGGAAAAGATGATGTATAGGTGGTACATCACACCAGCAAAATTTGGAAAAATGTACAAAACAGGAAATAAGGCCTGCTGGAAGTGTAAAATCAAAGAAGGCAATTTCTACCATATGTGGTGGACTTGCGAAGAAATGAAGAAATTCTGGGATTTGATTTATAACGAGTTAAAAAGAATATTTAAATACACTTTCCCTAAAAGACCAGAGGCCTTTTTATTAGGAATAATTGGGGACGAAATTAAAAAAGAAGATAAGACACTATTCCAATATTCGACAGCAGCGGCCAGAATATTAATTGCACAAAATTGGAAAAGTTCAAATACCCCAACGGTCAGAGATTGGCAAACAAAATTATTTGAATATGTTGAACTAGCAAAAATGACACAAAAAATTAGAAACCAAAAAAATACAAAGTTTATTAGCGATTGGAATAAATTTATGCTATATATTGAAGGAAACTATAGAAATTTAAAAACTACAGCAGGTCTGATATAAACCTTACGATGCGCAAACCATCAATAATTATTAGCTGCAGAAAAAAGAATTTTTTTTTTATCAAGAAGCCCGAAATCGGGAGGGAAGGAGGTCAATAGGTGTGTAGAGGAAAGATCTAAATATCTAAAGATATAAAGGTTCAAGGAATAAGACAAAGAACTGTAACGGAAATTGATGTTATTTTTGTGTTATGTATGGATATTTTTTTCTTTTTTTTCTTTTTCCTGAAACTGCTGTTTTGTTTTTTCTTCTGGTTTTTTTGGTGATTTAAGTGAAACTCAATAAAATAAAATAAAACATCTTGATTAGGTTTTCCCTCGTTGCTCCTGTTAAGGGCTGTTTTGAGGCGTTTGTAGGTTCTGATGGCAAGGAAGCAGGTTAATATCTCCCCTGAGAAACTGTGATATGAAAACTAGGAGCTAAATGGCACCTTAAACCGAGGTTACGGGCACAGCAATGGAATGTTTGGAAAATGTTTATTGAATATATGGGAAATAATTGTGTACAGCTGAAAACGTTGGCAGCGCTGAGATACATTCAGCAGTGTAAATAAGTTTTGATGGATGTAATATTGGAATACCGAACGGTATAGTTTTTGTAAAAATATGCAGGGATTTATGATATGCAAAATGAACTGTGGAAAGAGAAGAAGGGAAGTCATTGATACCTTAAGGATAAATGAGCACTTTAAATTGTAAAATATAAATATATATATATATATATATATATATATATACACACACACACACACAGACACACACACACATACATACACGGGGGATGCGGGTGGCGCTGTGGGTTAAACCACAGAGCCTAGGACTTGCCGATCAGAAGGTGGGCGGTTCGAATCCCCGCGACGGGGTGAGCTCCCATTGCTCGGTCCCTGCTCCTGCTAACCTAGCAGTTCAAAAGCACATCAAAGTGCAAGTAGATAAATAGGTACCGCTCCGGCGGGAAGGCAAACGCCGTTTCCGTGCGCTGCTCTGGTTCGCCAGAAGCGGCTTAGTCATGCTGGCCACATGACCCGGAAGATGTACGCCGGCTCCCTCGGCCAGTAAAGCGAGATGAGCGCTGCAACCCCAGAGTCGACCACGACTGGACCTAATGGTCAGGGGTCCCTTTACCTTTACCTAAATTTAGCTTTATATATATATAAAAATAAAAGGAAAGGTGTTCCCATTGGAGTTCCACCTTCCTTGGGCCCCCGCTGACCCCCCTGCTGACCTCTCTCTCTCTCCCCCCGGCAGGTCTTGGCCGAAGTGCAGTCCTGGGACCTGCCGCCTCTTGTGGAGAGATACCGCAAGGCCTGCCAGAGCCTGGCTGTGGGTAAGCCCAAGTTCCCCTGCGGAGGGGCCTGGTCTCGCTGAGCCCCCCTGCGTCCTTCAGAGCTTGCCTCTCTTGGCAGATGGGTTCCCGGGGCGGGGGGGGGGCTTGTCCCAGGAGGCTGCGGGCATCTTGCGGATGCTGCTCAGCCCCCAGTTCAGATGCAGCGCCTTCCGTCCTGTTGGGCTCAGAGAAGGGGCTGCTTCCCAGCGGGATTTCAAAGAGGAACCTTCCCCTTTTCCGCAAGCCATTTGCTGTGACGGCTATGCTGGCTTTTCCACAAAATTGTAGCGTTAGGAAGGGACCCCAAGGGTCATCTAGTCCAACCCCCCTGCAAGGCAGGAATCTTTGGCGCAGCATGGGGCTCGAACCCACGATGCAGGGAGGTTAAGAGTCTCACCCTTTACCCACTGAGCTATTCTGCATCTCGGTTTATCTGTAAAAATATCTGCGTACTGCTATATCATTTTTTAAAAAGACCCTACCAAAGCCACTTACAGCAATAGAAGCATAAAACCATACATTAAAACCGTAAAGAAATCAGATGTCGGTTAACCATTGTGAAAGGCTGCATTCTGAATTGCCTTCACAGGCCTGGCAGAATAGAAATGATTTCTTTCTCTCTCTCTCTCTCTCTCTCTCTCTCCCTCTCTCTCTCTCTCTATATATATAAGGTTTTTTTAACATACCATTTTCAACATTAATTAAACATACTTTTACATCTTATTCAATTTTTTTGACATCAATCCTGTCTGAAAATTTTCCAATCTTATCTCTTAGTATGCATTTCTTACTTTCCCTATTACATTTAAATCTCATAACTAGTATCTCTATTCTTTGTCTGCTTTGTAACGTTTCGTATATTTCTCCTTACAAAACTTCTTGTAGTCCTACTAGCATAATTTGTTGGTTACAATTTCTTTTCAAATAGTTCATATACTTCTTCCAATCTTCTGTAAATCTCTGGTCCCGCAGGTTTCAAATCCTTCCTGTCATTTTGTCCAATTCTGCATAGTCCATTATTTTCGTCTGCCATTCTTCTTTTGTCAGAATTTCTTCTTGTTTCCATTTCTGGGCTAACAATACTCTTGCTGTAGTTGTTGCATATAAAAACAATTTAATATCTTGCCTGTTAATGTCCTGACCTATAATACCAAGTAAAAATACTTCTGGTTTTTTAAAAAATGTATATTTCAACACCTTTTTCATCTCATTATATATCATTTCCCAGATGTTCTATACTTTTTTATATTCCCACCACATATGATAAAATGTTCCTTCTTTTTCTTTACATTTCCAACATTTATTATTTGTCTGATACATCTTAGCTAATTTCACTGGTGTAATATACCATCTTGACATCATTTTCATCATATTTTCTTTCAAAGTATTACAGGCTGTAAATTTTATCCTTTCATTCCACAACCTTTCCCATTCTTCAAGCTGTATATTCTATCCAAAGTCTTTTGCCCAATGTATCATTACTGATTTCACTTCCTCATCTTTCAAATGCCATTCCAAGAATAGAAATGATTTCAGCAGGCCTGCTAGATCTCTAGTGGCGGTGAGTTCCGCAGGACTGGCCCAGTGACACTGAAGGCTTGGTTTGTGAGTCTTTTGCCTTGACTGAAGCCTGGTGCCCTGTGTTTGTCTCTCTCTCTCCCTCCGGTTGGCAGGGGAGCACCGGTTGCTCCTGCAGCTGCTGGAGTGCCAGGAATCGGGTCCATCCTTCCACGTCCCGGGCATGGCCCTGCGTCGCCTCCACCTGACGCCTCTCCTCCGTGCCCTCAAGTTGCAGACCTCCATCCGCCGCCTGTGCCTCCCTGGGGCAGGCCTGGGCGACGACTCAGCGGAAGAGCTGCTGGCCACCATTGCCACCATCCCTGGCCTGGAGGTGCTGGACCTCTCGGCCAACCGGCTGGGGCCCCAGGGGCTGCGCAAGCTGACCGGAGGACTTCCCGGCTCCGTCACCTTCCAGGTAGGGGCGGCAGAGGAGCTGCTCTGGAGGGAAGCGGGAGAGTGCCATAATAATAATAATAATAATAATAATAATAATAATAATAATACTACAGTAGTACCTGTTATAGTTTACAATTATTGTGTAATGTTTTATTTCTGACTATCGGTCGAATAAAGGAAATTGATTGATTGATACAGTAGTACCTCGGGTTAAATACTTAATTCGTTCCAGAGGTCTGTTCTTAACCTGAAACTGTTCTTAACCTGAAGCACCACTTTAGCTAATGGGGCCTCCCACTGCCGCCGGAGCCCGATTTCTGTTCTTATCCTGAAGCAAAGTTCTTAACCCGAGGTACTATTTCTGGGTTAGCGGGGTCTGTAACCTGAAGCATATGTAACCTGAAGCGTATGTAACCTGAGGTACCACTGTGATAATAATAATAATTTATTATTTATGCCCCGCCTATCTGGCTGAGTTTCCCCAGCCACTCTGGGCGGCTCCCAATCAAGTGTTAAAAACAGTACAGCATTAAATATTAAAAGCTTCCCTAAACGGGGCTGCCTTTAGATGTCTTTGAAAAATCAGATAGTTGTTTATTTCTTTGACATCTGCTGGGAGGGCGTTCCACAGGGCGGGTGCCACTACTAAGAAGGCCCTCTGCCTGGTTCCCTGCAGCTTTGCTTCTCGCAATGAGGGAACCGTCAGAAGGCCCTCGGAGCTGGACCTCAGTGTCCGGGCAGAACGATGGGGGTGGAGACGCTCCTTCAGGTCTACTGGGCCGAGGCCGTTTAGGGCTTTAAAGGTCAGCACCAACCCTTTGAATTGTGCTCGGAAACGTACTGGGAGCCAGTGTAGGTCTTTCAAGACCGGTGTTATGTGGTCTCGGCGGCCGCCCCCAGTCACCTGTCTGGCTGCCGCATTCTGGATTAGTTGCAGTTTCCGGGTCACCTTCAAAGGTAGCCCCACGTGGAGCGCATTGCAGTAGTCCAAGCGGGAGATAACCAGAGCATGCACCACTCTGGTGAGACAGTCTGCGGGCAGGGAGGAGCCCAAACGATGATGGGAAGAGGGTGGGCAAAGGTTCTTCGCTCAATCTTCACTCGATGAGCAGAGGAGCTGTCTCCATGTGCAAATGCCACTCTTGCACCATGAGGATTAGAAGCCTGGTAAGATAAACGACTACCATATTTTTCGCCCTATAGGACGCACTTTTCCCCCTCCAAAAATGAAGGGGAAATGTGTGTGCGTCCTACGGAGCGAATGCAGGCTTTCGCTGAAGCCTGGAGAGTGAGAGGGGTCGGTGCGCACCGACCCCTCTCGCTCTCCAGGCTTCAGGAAGCTATCCGCAAGCCTTCGGAGCTCGGCGGGAGTGCCTGCCAGGCTCCCAAGGCTTGCGGATAGCAGCCTCCAAACCCGACCTGGTTTGGAGGCTGGCGGTGGGGAGAAGCGCTGCTTTCCCCACCACCAGCCCCACAAGCTCGGGGGACAACGGGGAGGCAGAGCGCCGCCTTCCCGCTGTTCCCCGACCTGGTTTTTGGGGCTGGTGGTGAGGGAAAGCAGCGCTCCCCCCCCCCCGCCAGCCCCAAAGAGCAGGTTGAAAGGAACCCAAAGCCTCCAGAGCCCAGCGGGAACTCCCGGTAGGCTCCGGAGGCTTCGGGTGAACGCACCTTGAATGCACAGAACGCACCTTGCCTTGGAGGGGGAGAACAAGGAACCCCCCCCCCCCGTTCTTCCCCTCCTATGGTCCGGTGCGTCCAATAGAGCAAAAAATATGGTATATGGCTTTTAGAAGACATCTGAAGGCAGCCCTGTGTTGGGAAGTTGTTAATGTGCGATGTCTCAGTGTGTTTTTCTGTTTTGCTGGAAGCAGCCCAGAGTGGCTGGGGCAACGCAGGCAGATGTGGGGCACAGGAATAATAAAAGTACAGTTATACCTTGGTTCTCGAATAGAATGCATTCCGGGAGTCCGTTTGACTCCAGGAGCAGTTTGAAAACCAAGGTGCAGTTCCGCTTGGAGCATCCTGCAGGCCGTTGGAAGCTGCGCTGGACGTTCGGCTTCCGGAAAAAGTTCGGGAACACTCACTTCCTGGTTTCAATTGTTCGGGAGCGTTTGAGATCCAAGGGACAACTGTATTATTATTATTATTATTATTATTATTATTATTATTATTATTATTAATTAGCCCTCCCTCTGCCACCGTCCCACTCAAACCCACACCCCCTGTCGTTTCAGAACCTGGAGGAGCTGGACCTCAGCCTGAACCCCTTGGGGGACGGCAGCACCCAGCCCCTTGCCTCCCTGGTCCAGGCCTGCCCGGTCCTGAGCACCCTCCGACTGCAAGCCTGCGGCTTCACCACCGCCTTCCTGCAGCACTACCGCCTCCTGCTGGCCAATGCCCTGAAAGGTAAGAGGAGCAGGAAAGAGAGTTGGCTATCAGCAGGGATCAGGTCCAGTAGAGCTAGATTTCGTAGAACTGTCAGGTTTGAAGGGACCGCGAGGGAGATCAGGATGGGTTAAGCAAGTCTGATCTGCCTTGGCTTTGCACAGTTAATTCTGTTAGCCTGTAGGATGTAGCCCTTAGGAGTGTTGGACTCTTTTGAAAATAATTTTTATTTGGTTTTACAAATATTAATTCATAACAATCCAAATTAAATAATAATAATAATAATAATAATAATAATAATAATAATAATAATAATAAAAAATAATTTTATTCATATCCCTCCCTCCCCAGCCAAAGTCGGGCTCAGTGTGGCTAACAACAGTAAAAGTAAACACCGCATTCTAAAATCAGTTCATTCTAGAATCAATTCAGAATCAAATTAATGGCAACCATTGGGCTAGAGTTCTATGAGGATTTCTACAAATCTCTGGACTTCCCACTGTACACCTTTTTAACTGCATATTTTCCAGCAATCCACATTTTATATCTTTCCGTCTTGTCCATAATATTTGTTATAAAAATCCCGCTAGTGCTTTCATCTGTTTATCTCCTAGATAAATTATAAAATTTTCCCATTCTTCATTGAAGTTCAGGTCTCCTTGGTTCCTGAGTCTTCCAGTCAGTTTTGCAAATTCAGCATAATCCAACAGCTTAATTTGACCATTCCTCTCTGCTAGGGACTGTTAACTTTTGGGAGAGCAGGATGCAAATGCCCACCGGCTGACCCTGAGGCATTCATGATCTCTTAGCCCTGACCTACCTCACAGGGTCGTTGTGAGGGTGAAATGGAGGTGGGGGCAGGGAATCACGTATGCTTCTTTGAGCACCTTGGAGAAAAAAGTAGGCTGTAAATGCAAAAATAAATAATAAATAAATATTGGAGATGGAGGGGTAGACAGATTTGCTGGGAACTGAACATTACACTTACCCAAACAATATGATGCTGTCAGGGGTTCAGGAGCAGAAGGGACGGATGGAGAGGAATCGGAGGGAGAAGTTAGCGACGAGAGCCGACCAAGGTCCCTAAGTCTCTCCAGCGAATCGGAGGATTCACAGAAAGGGGCTCCCGTGGGCAGAGCTGGGGGGTTGCCAAGAGGGGCACCTCAGGAAGGAGGGACCAGAGGGGATTCAGAGAGCAGCAGCTGGAAATCCGGACCAGCTACGCCACCAGAGAGCAGCAGGGGGGAGGAGTTCCAGGCACCAGCGACAGGCAGCTCTCCGGCAGCAGCCACGCCTGCGTCGGAGAGCGAGGAAACGGTAGAGAGGAGGGTCGGAGACAGCGCGCGCGCGCCAAGTTCAAATGTAACAGAGGGAGGCGCAATGAGCAGCCCGGAAAGGGAGCCAGGTCCTAAAGCCCGCCGAAGGGAGGGGGAGGAATCCGAAGGGTCCGCATCCGAGGCATCCAGGAAGGAAGGAACCCCGGGGGGTGGTAGGACCCAGAGGCGAAAGGAGAGACGCAAAAGGTGGAGCAAGGCTAGGGTCTTGAACTGGTGTACAGGAGGCGGAGATTCAGATGGGACTTCGCCGATCTAGGGAATAGACGTAGAGACGCACGCTAAGATTTGGAAATGGAAACTATACTTCAATAAAGACTTTATACCGTTCTACCGGCTAGCGTTGGTCCTTTGTGAGCCGGGACCTAGAGGCAGTCTCTGACAGTAAGTCCCATCTCTCAAAGTTTTCATCAGTTCTCTTTGACTCAAGCGGCGTGTGGGGAGCGAAGCAGGGAGGAAAGAGGACTGGTGCCTTGGGAGCTCACAAGAGTCAAGCGACATGTCTACTGAAGAGCAAATTGCTTCCCTGCAAGAAGCGGTAACGCAGCTCAGCGCAGAGATACTCGCCTCCAGGAAAAGAGAGGATGAAGCGGCTGCTGCATGCCGAGATCTCCAAGCCAGGTTGGACGTGCTTACTAAGCAGGCACAAACGGGGTCCAGATCCGAGGGGATCGGGTTGGGGAGGAGAGGAGGCAGCATTGTATCTCACTTCGATGGGAATTTACAGCAGTACCCCAATTTCCGAGCAGACGTGCAGTTTGCGCTGAAACTGCTGGAAAAAGAGTTTAGAGATGAGCAGGAAAAAGTGGGGTTTATCTTGTCTCATTTGCATGGAGACGCGAAAGCATGTCTGCGCAATCTGTGGAGAGATATGGACCCAGCGCTCCAGAGTTCAGCTGCATTCATTAAAGCGATGGATTCTTGCTTTCTATCGAAAATAGACATTGACATTGCCCGTAAGGACATATTTGGGCTGAGACAAGGGAAAGCCAGCGTGAGGCAGTATCACTCCCGCTTTTTTGCATTGGTCAATGCCTTGGGGTGGGACAAGGATTCCCCCCCCGTTAGAGATCTTTATTGGGAAGGATTGAACCCCCAAATCAAGGATGAGATAGCGCGGGGGGAGAGACCCAAAAGCACCCAGGAAGTGGTGGACAGATCGCTCGCAGTGGGGGTGAGGCTGGAGGACCGCCCATGGGACAGAGAAGAAGGGCGTTGGGGACGCACACCAGCCAGAGCGCCCTCCCTCTTGCCCAGAGATGTCGCGCGTGCGCAATCAACGCCTCCGCAAGCAGGGGGGGAGGAGCCAATGGAGATCGGCGGTGCTAGAGCTCAATCAGCCACCAGAGCCTTAACACCGGGAGCAGTCAAAACAAAGCAGCCTAGAGGGAACAGGAAGTGTTACATCTGTGAAAGTCCTAAGCACATGGCGAAAGAGTGTCCCCAGAGGCTCCACAAGCACACTGCAGCTTCAATGACAGTAATGGGAGCAACTCAGCAAAGTGAACCACAGCAGGGAAACGAAGGAGTCTGGCTGGAAACAGAAGCACTGGGGGCCAGCCAGGCGAGTCAGTAAAGAAGTCCCCAGAGATTTTGAAGCCCACGGATCCCCTCCCGCCCAAACCAGTGGTGCAGCTCACCGCATCGCTCCAGCTGCCCAGTGGTCTCACTTTAGAAGTGCCGATTACGATTGACTCTGGCAGTAATGCGGACTTTATCGCACTGGAATTCCTTCAACAACACAACATAGCGCTACTGCCAGCCACACTGCCCCTGAACGTTGTCACAGTGGATGGCAGGGAACTGCTAGGGGGGCAGGTGGTACAGCAGACACCACCTATGGTGATGCAAATTGGGAATCACCGAGAAGTAATCAGCTTCAACGTCACCCAATTGTCGGACACGCCAGTAGTTCTGGGAATGAGTTGGCTACACAGGCACAGCCCAGCATTGGCATGGTACCAACGCCAACTGACTTTTGGCTCCTCCTACTGTGCGGAACACTGCATTCTGCCTAGACCAGAAGGGGAGGAGGATGACCCACAGTTACATTTGGGCACGCTGCAAGCAGTACCTCTCAAGTATTCTGAATTTTTGGAGGTGTTCTGCGAGAAGGAAGCGGACAAGCTACCCCCCCACAGACCCTATGACTGCAAGATTGATCTCCTGCCGGGGGCGACGCTGCCAACAGGGAAACTGTATTCCATGTCTGAGGATGAACTGCAGGAACTTAGGGAGTTCATAGACCACAATTTGAAGCGCGGGTTCATCCGGGAGTCGAAAGCTGTAGGGGGCAGCCCAGTATTCTTTGTGAAGAAGCGAGACACGCCCCAGAAGAGGCTTGTAGTGGACTTTCGAATTTTGAACTCGAAAACCAAGCCCTCGTCCTTCCCCATGCCCAAAATAGACGACCTGCTCGCGACGGTAAGGAAAGGACGCGTTTTCACCAAGTTGGATCTGCGAGGCGCGTACAACCTGATTCGTGTGCGGGAGGGCGACGAGTGGAAGACGGCCATGTTCACACCACTGGGCACCTACGAATACAGAGTTATGCCCTTCGGATTACAAAATGGCTCTCACTGTTTTCAAGCCTTTATGCATCACGTGTTGGCGGGACTCCTTTACAAGAAGTGCGTATGCTTCCTGGACGACATCCTGATATTTTCTGAGTCGCGAGAGGCGCACGAGAGGGATGTCAGGGAAGTTCTGCAGAGACTAAAGGAGCAAAGGCTGTACGCCAAGCTGGAGAAGTGCCAGTTCGACGTGACGGAGGTGGATTTCCTGGGCTATAAACTGTCGGACAAGGGGCTCGCCATGGACAGCGCCAAGGTTCGCTCAGTATTGGACTGGAAAAGCCCGCGCAATCGGAAGGAAGTCCAGCGGTTTGTCGGCTTTGCCAACTTTTATCGCAAGTTCATCAAGGGGTTCGCTATGCAAACGGCGGCCATCACCGACACGCTCAGCTCCAAGAAGAAGAAGTTTCTCTGGACGGAGGAAGCGGAGCAGTCCTTTCAGAAACTCAAGCGTCTCTTCGCGTCCGAGGAGCAGCTGCTGCATGTGAATCCCAGCAGACCAATGAGGGTGGAGACAGACGCCTCAGACAGAGCCGTGGGAGCTGTACTGTTGCAACAAGACCAGCAGGGGGACTGGAGGCCGTGCGCCTTCTACTCAAGGAAGCTCAGCAAGTCGGAGCAGAATTACACCATCTGGGACAGGGAGTTGCTAGCCATCCATGCAGCGTTCAAGGCGTGGCGGCACTTCCTTATCGGAGCCAGACACACAGTGCAGGTCCGCACGGACCACAAGAATCTAGAGTACTGGCGCACGGCGAGGTTCCTGAATCAGAGGCACATTAGATGGGCAGAGTTCTTCGCGGACTTCGACTTCAGGATAGAGTACATCCCGGGTGACAACAACATCATGGCGGATGCCTTGTCCAGAAAGCCGCAATACCTCGAGGAGGAGGCACCGTCGGCAGCCAAGCACATTTTCGCACCGGAAGCGTGGGCTTGCGCTTCGGCGACCGTGGATCTGGACGCCGTACGTCGAGCGTTGCAGGAGGACCCCTTCGCGCAGGCCAAGATGGAGGAGGTGCACAAGGGCACGGTGAAGGACGACGAGTTCCAGATCAGAGACGGGTTGCTCATCCGCAAGGGAGCACTCTACGTGCCGGGGAATGACCTCCGCGCGAGGGTGCTGCAGCAGCTACACGACGCCCCCACTGCCGGGCACTTTGGCAGAGAAAAGACTGTAGAACTAGTGACCAGAGACTTTTGGTGGCCCAAGATGCGGGGGGAAGTAGCGGATTACGTCTCGAGATGCGACACCTGCCAAAGAGCCAAGTCAGTGCACAAACCGCCGGCGGGATTGCTGGAACCGTTGCAGACGCCGTCTGAGCCGTGGGAACGGGTGGCCCTGGACTTTGTCACGGATCTGCCCAGTTCGAGGGGAAAGACGGCAGTGCTTGTGGTGGTGGACATGTTTACCAAGATGGCACACTTCATCCCGTGTGCGAAGGTGGCCACGGCAGAACAGACCGCCAGGCTGTTCATAGACCACGTGTTTAAGGTCCACGGTCTGCCACGATCTATTCTATCCGACCGGGGGCGGCAGTTCATCTCGAACTTCTGGCAAAAGTTGATGGGCATCCTGAACGTCAAGATCAATCTAGCGTCGGCGAGACACCCGCAGACCAACGGACAAGCGGAGAGGGTCAACGCCATCATGCAGCAGTACCTGAGATGCTACGCCAATCAGCAGCCTAACACGTGGGTGGACTACCTGCCCCTCGCAGAGTTCGCTTACAACAATACGAAGCACGTGTCGACGGGGGTGACGCCGTTCTTCGCCAACAACGGGAGGCATCCCAGAACCTTCCCAGGTTTAGAGAGCGTGGGGGAGGGGGAGCCGCAGGCAGCGGAAGACTTAGCGTCAGAGTTGCAGGAAGTCCACGAACAGCTTAGGAGGCAGTTGGAACTGGCCAAGCACGCATACAAACTGCAGGCTGACAGACACAGGAGAGTAGGGGAAGACATACAGGTGGGAGATTGGGTCTGGTTAGCAGCGCAAGCAGTGCCGACCAAATCGTTGGCCAAGAAGAAGCTAGGGCATAAGCAGCTAGGGCCTTACCAAGTCCAGGCACAGGTCAATCCAGTGGCCTTCCGGTTAGCGCTTCCGGAGGGTTCCAGAATGCATCCGGTGTTCCATAGATCGGTGCTCACGCCCTACAAAGCACCGCATAGATTTCAGGAGCCAGGCACAGCACCAGATCCGCCCAGAGAAGGACCCAGGGAAGGGGGGTCGCCAAGAGGGGAGCGCATCAACGAAGCCACAGAGATTTTAGACTCGAGATGGGGGGAAGAGGGAGTAGAATACCTTCTTGCCAGAGAGGATACCCCGGCCAGCGCCAACAGTTGGGTGCCGGGCTATGCCTTGGACGAGCCCCTTCTCAAGGAAGAGTTCCATGCCATTTTCCCACACAGGCCCATGCCAGCCGAGTATTTCGACGACTGGCTCTTCACACCCACACTTTCAGGCAGCACGTTCCAGGGGTTCGACTCGGACGAGGAGACGGCACCACACATACGCTCTCCGGAGGGTTCAACCTCGGGTTCTGCCTCAGACCGCTCCTATTGGTGGGATACTCAACCAGAGGAGCAGTGGCGCAGGAAGTGGCTGGGGGGTCCCTGGCAGGCATCACCCTCAGAGGGGAACGGGGGAGAGATGGACATGGACGTGTTGGGGGAGGACGTGGGATTTGAACACGAAGGCAGGGAGATGGAAGCAGAGGAGATCGACGTCGACGAGCGCACGGAGGACGAGCCAGACCTGCCCGATGTGATGTACGACACGGGGGAAGAACTGTATCCGGCACTCACCCCCGCCACGACGGAGCACCCAGAACCCACACCGGAAGGAGGGGAGGGGGGAAGGGGGGGCTTCGAGGGGGGGATGGATGTCAGGGGTTCAGGAGCAGAAGGGACGGATGGAGAGGAATCGGAGGGAGAAGTTAGCGACGAGAGCCGACCAAGGTCCCTAAGTCTCTCCAGCGAATCGGAGGATTCACAGAAAGGGGCTCCCGTGGGCAGAGCTGGGGGGTTGCCAAGAGGGGCACCTCAGGAAGGAGGGACCAGAGGGGATTCAGAGAGCAGCAGCTGGAAATCCGGACCAGCTACGCCACCAGAGAGCAGCAGGGGGGAGGAGTTCCAGGCACCAGCGACAGGCAGCTCTCCGGCAGCAGCCACGCCTGCGTCGGAGAGCGAGGAAACGGTAGAGAGGAGGGTCGGAGACAGCGCGCGCGCGCCAAGTTCAAATGTAACAGAGGGAGGCGCAATGAGCAGCCCGGAAAGGGAGCCAGGTCCTAAAGCCCGCCGAAGGGAGGGGGAGGAATCCGAAGGGTCCGCATCCGAGGCATCCAGGAAGGAAGGAACCCCGGGGGGTGGTAGGACCCAGAGGCGAAAGGAGAGACGCAAAAGGTGGAGCAAGGCTAGGGTCTTGAACTGGTGTACAGGAGGCGGAGATTCAGATGGGACTTCGCCGATCTAGGGAATAGACGTAGAGACGCACGCTAAGATTTGGAAATGGAAACTATACTTCAATAAAGACTTTATACCGTTCTACCGGCTAGCGTTGGTCCTTTGTGAGCCGGGACCTAGAGGCAGTCTCTGACAGATGCACACACACACATGGGGGTCCCACAAGATGTGGCTCAGAGCCTTTTTGTGCTTGAAGGCCTTTGCAGCCCTTAATTTATTTTTGATGATCCAGTCACCTTACCGGTTATCTGTATTTTTATTTTTTAAGCGCTTTATGTTTTACCGTATTCTTCGCTCCATAATATGCACTGTTTTCCTCCTAAAAAGTAAGGGGAAACGTGCGTGCATCTTATGGAGCGAACGCAGGCAGCAGGCTCTCTCTTTAAAGAGAGCGTTTGTGCGGCTCTTGCTGGCTTTACCGTGAGGTGGGAGAAGGGGCTGACGGGCTGCCCTCCATCCCTTCTCCCACCTCCCGGAAAAGCGAGTGGGGCTCCGTGTAAGGGCTCCCTTCCGTCCCTCATCCCACTTTGCTGGGAAGCCAGCAGAACAAGAGTCGCTGCGCAGCTATCACTCTTCCTCTGCTGGTTTCCCAGCAAAACAGGAGGAGGGACAGAAGAAAGGAAACAAAGCGAGAGCTGCTTACATGGTTTCTTTCCCCGTTTGTGCAGCTCTCTCTTTGCTTGCCCATCCCTCCTCCCGCCTCGCTGTAAAGCAAGCAAACCACCTGTCCCAGTGTCTCCTCCTCCTCCTCTTGCTCTGGCATCGCCGCACTTTACAGCGAGGCGGGAGGAAGGATGGGCAAGCAAAGTGAGCTGTGCAAAGCGGAACAGAAGCCGTGTAAGCGGCTCTCGCTTTGCTTGCTTTAAAGAAAGAGAAGTGAGAGCCGCTTACATGCTCTGCGCAGAATATATATTTTTCTTGCTTTCCCCCTCTAAAAACTAGGTGCGTCTTAAGGCACGAAAAATACGATGACATTGTACAGCAGTCGGAATATTCTGTGAAATGCTAGGATGGAAATGCTTCTATACATAAGCAAACTGTGCTCAGCTGATTTGTGTGAGGGCATTCCTGAGTGTCTCTCTTCTGGGGACGGAACGTGACAACGTGTGGTGTTTTCCTGTCGAAATGAAGCCGCTGTGTTAATGCGGACGCTTTTCTTCCTGCGGCCCTTGGAGGTTCCTGCTCCCTCCCACTTCTCTTCCTTGTAGTCCCTGCATCACGGGGCGTCGGACCAGATGGCCGCGCAGGTCCCTTCCACCTGTATTGCTTTCTCCAACTTCTGCCAACTCCTCCTGCGCTCTCTCCCCTCAGGAGCCGTGCACCTCAGGCGGCTGACCGTCTCCCACAACGCCCTGGGCTCCTCTGCCCTGGAGCTGCTCCTGAAGAGCCTGCCCTCCGAGAATCTCACCCACCTGGACATCAACTCCGTGGGCGCCAGGCCAGGAGACCAGCAGCCTCTGCAGGACACCGTGGCCAGGTACCTGGCGCAGGTACGTTGATCGGGTGCCAGCAGGGAGGCGAGCGTCCTGGGGGACCTCAGGCCTTCAGCCCAGCCAGATGACCCGTTGTGCTCTGGTGAAAGACAGGGGAGGAGGAAGGCCTGGCTCATGGCCCGGGGGGCTGGATCCAGCCCAATCGCCTTCTAAATCTGGCCCACGGACAGTCCGGGAATCAGCGTGTTTTTACATGAGTAGAATGTGTCCTTTTATTTAAAATGCATCTCTGGGTTATTTGTGGGGCATAGGAATTCGTTCATTTTCTTCTTCAAAATATAGTCCGGCCCACCACATGGTCTGAGGGACAGTGGACCGGACCACGGCTGAAAAAGTTTGCTGAGCCCTGGTTTAGACCATCAGCAGGCAAACTAAGGCCCGGGGGCCAGATCCGGCCCATTCGCTTTCTCAATCCGGCCCACGGATGGTCCGGGAATCAGCATGCTTTTACATGAGTAGACTGTGTGCTTTTATTTAAAATGCATCTCTGGGTTATCTTTGGGGCATAGGAATTCGTTCATCCCCCCCCCCCCCGTCCAATATAGTCCGGCCCCTGATAATGTCTGAGGGACAGTGGACTAACACCCTGCTGAAAAAGTTTGCTGACCCCTGGCCCGGCTTCTCCACTGTGTGAGGAAATGATGGGACACGTTTTGAGTTTCCCCACCCGACTAGGTCTTGGAGAAGATCCAGACACTCGCAGGCCTTAATTTTCTGCATTCTGAATCTTCATTCTTCTCTGTGCAGGAAGGCTGTGCTCTCAACCACCTGGCTCTCTCTGGGAATCACCTCAACGATGACGCTGTTGCGGAGTTGGCTAGGTGGGTGGAGGGAATGTGGGTCCTGTGCTTTTTTGAATCCTTTGGCAGAGGGTGGGTGTCTTCCACAGCGGGGAGGGTCAACCTTGGCCATATCTCTGGGCATTCTTGACAGCGGCAAAGGGCTCCTCACCTCCATTTTTGGTACTCTGAGCAAAACATTTCCCAGGTGTGGTTTGATTGAGGAAGCTCTCGTTTCTGACAGGAGGAGCTGTTTTGACATTTTGGAAAGTGGTGGTTTTTAAATGGCCATCAAGAGATTCCTTAGCTGTGATTCTGTGGCCCCTGGAGGTTCCAGAGTTTGGCTTCCTAGTCTCCCACTTTTTCTCATAGATAACTGGTTCCTGCCTCGCAGGGGGTAGGACTTGATGACCTTTGGGAGTCCCTTCCAACTCCGCAATTCTGTACTTATTCAGCGCAGATGAGCAGAATGCAACCAGATCCATCCATTCCTGACATTGGTTCTCTTTCTCCAGCCACCTCCCTACCTGCCTGCCTTTAGTCTCGCTGGATTTGTCAGCAAATCCTGAAATCGGCATTCTTGGTCTTCGGACGCTGCTACTTGCCCTCGAGGAAAGGAATCGGGGCCTCCAGTTCCTAAGCTTGGCTGGTGAGTGCTGGAGCCATTTTTTACAGGCCGCCCCATGACTGCCCCTCCCCTCCAGAACTGCTGAAGGGCAGTGGATTCTGGGTGGCCCAGCTGGATTAGCCTCGGTCTGTTGTTTTGCTCATGCACCCCTCTTGACGTCAGTCCAATAAACCAAAAACAAAAGATGGACTGTTGTAGTCCGAGAGCCCGGTTTTCAAAGTAGTAGTAGTAGTAATAACAATAATAGTAATTATTATTATTATTATTATTATTATTATTATTATTATTATTATTTTATTATATATTTTTCATACCCTGCCATCTGGCTGGGCTTCCCCAGCCACTTTGGGCAGCTCTCAGCAGAATATTAAAAACATGATAAAACATCAAACATTAAAACTTCCCTGAACAGGGCTGCCTTCAGATCAGATGTCTTCTAAAAGTCAGGTAGTTGTTTACTTCCTTGGCATCTGATGGGAGGGCGTTCCACAGGGCAGGCACCACTACCAAAAAGGCCTTCTCCCTGGTCCCCTGTAACCATCAGAAGGCCCTCGGAGCTGGACTTCAGTGTCTGGGCAGAACGATGGGGATGGAGACGCTCCTTCAGGTGGGGGGCGTTCCACAGGGCGGGTGCCACCACCGAGAAGGCCCTCTGCCTGGTTCCTTGTAACTTGGCTTCTCCCAGTGAGGGAACCGCCAGAAGGCCCTCGGTGCTGGACCTCAGTGTCCGGGCAGAACGATGGGGGTGGAGACGCTCCTTCAGGTATACTGGGCCGAGGCCATTTAGGGCTTTCAAGGTCAGCACCAACACTTTGAATTGTGCTTGGAAATGTACTGGGAGCCAATGTAGGTCTTTCAGGACTGGTGTTACGTGGTCTCGGCAGCCACTCCCAGTCACCAGTCTAGCTGTGCATTCTAGACAAAGGAGGCTCCTCCAGTCCTTCTCCTTCCTTCCTTCCCTAGGCTGCTCTGTGAGGGGGCCGCTGGACAGCGTGACATGGACAAAGCTCTCTGCGAACGTCTCTCAGCTGCAGCTCTGCACTCGCCACCTGAGCAGGAGTGACCAGCGGGACGTGGCGGAGCTGTGGCGTGGCCCGCCGGGCACCTCCCTCCACTCAGTCACACGGCATCACAAACTCTTCTGCCACTGCCTGTAGGACGCGATGCTTCTCCCCTGTGTGCTGTAGGCCTCACCCATGAAGCCGCCTCTGGAACACTTCGCAGGCTCCAGCAGTCTGGGATCGCGGTGCCCAGTGCGGCCGTGGACTTAAAAAGGCAGCTCCTGGGCTCCTGTAAGCTGGCATGGTCCAGAGCCGCTGATGGACCAGATGAAAGCGAGGGGTGTCTGTCCTCTCTCTCAAGGGAGATAGCTTGGCATTACACTGCTTTGGGTGGGACTAGACACTTGCCCGACACAGGTGCATCCAGAGCTCCGACAGGACCAACTCAAAACTCCCATTATGAATTATATTCTGAGTTTGGTGTGGTGGCTGAGAAAAAGGATTATTGGTATGGAAAAAGCGGCTGGCTTTGTCCTGCTCTAAGGGTCTTCTGCTCTCTCTCCCCCCTTGCGCTGCCCAGCAGTTCTGTGATGTGATTTCCAATATTTATTGAATGCCTCGCAACACAAAGATGCTGTGTCGTCCCTCGTCTTGTCTGTCCTGTGTCTTTGTTGCTGGTCTCGAATGGGCAGGTAGTGGAGCCACAGGGGTGGGGAAGCTGTCCAGGCCTTGTGTGTTTTGAGCTTTGTGCTACGGAAAGAAGTCAGAAGCTGCTGATTTCTGAAAGCTCATTTGGGATACGGGACCAGGGAAATAAGTCCCAATTTTTAGAGGCGTATTGGAGTCACCTCTGGGTGGAAAAAAAGAGCCGTCTGAATCAAAGAAATAAGGCCGCCATTTGTCACTGTAGAAAGATTTTTTATTTGCTTCAGACTGGTAGAGTCTGCCTCTCTGAGGCAAAAGCAACACTCAAATAAATACAAGCACCACAGAGGCATTACCTGCCCCACCACTGACCCCCTTCAGGTGGCAAAGAGAGTTAGCTGTCAGTTGTTTGCCGCCTTCTGTGGTGCATTATTAGACTCCCTCCCCACCCCACCCCCTTAGAGAAGTGGACACAAATACTATACAATGCAATGAATGAGAAAACAGGAGAGCCATGGAACTTAAACATTAACAAGAGGGAGTTTCTTCCCCACAAAGGAGGGGAAACTTGAGTCCTCGCATTCAGAGGGACAATGGGAGGAATGTACATTTTCATTCCTGGCACAATGGCTCTATCACCGCATGATGTGGCCGCTGTCGACGAGGCCCAAAGCCCGTCCTCCTCACGAGTGCAGGAAGCGGTTGAAGGCATTGTAGGCGGACTCCAAGTCAAAGAGCATCTGCCGCACTTGAGAGTCGTCCAGTTCGTCCGAAGCCGACATGCCACTCAGGGTTTGCAGCCTGGGGGGAGAGCAAGAGGCATCAAGCGCTGGAGCGGAATGCGCAAGAGGGAGAAGAAGGGGCGTCTTGTCTCTTCCCCTCTCATCCTGCCTTCCTCCTCGTGACTCCACAATATACCGGGGGGAGGAAAGAGAAGCCTCTTCTGGGAATTGCCTCTGTCGGGCCATAAGAGAGGCAGATGGCTCTGGCCTCTTCCCTGTTCCAAGCGGAAAAGTGAGCTCAGGCTGGGGGAGGTTTGGAAGCCGCACGGAAAGGCCTCAGGCGTTTCCGCCAACCCACCTGGGATGGAAAAGCTACAGCTTTGAGGCGCTGCCTTTGCTGCAGTCTCCCCACCAGACAGGCGGGACGTGGGTGGCACTGTGGGTTAAACCACAGAGCCTAGGGCTTGCCGATCAGAAGGTTGGCGGTTCGAATCCCCGCAACGGGGTGAGCTCCCATTGCTCGGTCCCTGCTCCTGCCAACCTAGCAGTTCAAGAGCATGCCAGCACAAGTAGATAAATAGGTACGGCTGCAGTGGGAAGGTAAACGGCGTTTCTGTGCGCTGCTCTGGTTCGCCAGAAGCGGCTTAGTCATGCTGGCCACATGACCCAGAAGCTGTACGCCAGCTGCCTCGGCCAATAAAGCGAGATGAGCATCGCAACCCCAGAGTCGGTCACGACTGGACCTAATGGTCAGGGGTCCCTTTTTTACCCCACCAGACAACAGTTTCATTTTAGAATAATCGAAAAGGGTAAGAGGAGAGAAACCAGAGTTCCTAATTCTATGGGGGAAATGCTCACCACTGGTTCACTTTCTGCCGCCCCTCGAAGTCCGGGGGCAAGTGGCTCATGCGGTTCATGGTCTCCATCAATTCTCGGAGGTCAGGCTGGATCTGAGGAGCAGGAGAGGGAAGGTCACTTGGCAGCCTTCCTTGGTCAGCCTCCCGCCATCTCTCCCAAGCCACAAAGCACTCAAGGACGTGTCTTGGCGGGCAGGTGCAGTTGCTGATCTCAGGACACCAAGCAATTTTCATGCTGGCTAAGCGTATAGGGAATTGGGGGGAAACGTGCTTCAAACCATGGAATCAGGATGGCAGAAGGGGTCCCAAGAGTCCTCTGGAGTCATCTAGTGGAGCCCACGACAATGCAGGAATCTAAACTAAAGAATTGCTTATAGAGGGCCATCCGACGAAGGAGAGGATATAGACAGAGCCCTGTGGCTGGATCAGGCCAAAGACCTCTCTAATCCAGCATCCCTTAGGGACAGGAATGCTTCTGATCCTGCAACTGCCTGCTCACATCATTATTATCGTTACAATTTCTCCCCCCACCCCTCACCCCAAGGTGCCTTCTGTGCCAACTTTCAAATGCCTGAAAATTGTTCTATTCTGGCAGGTCAATGCAGCCAATTAAGAGTTCATCCTTCCACCATGCTTTATTGATGCTTTTAAAAAAAAAAAAGCAACCACTTCATTATTATCATTATATATTTATACCCCAGCTTTTCCCCTGACATGGACTCACTTTTTGTGCATGGCTTTTAATCCTTTTAATGTTGTAAACCGCCCCTGGGTATATTTTTATTCTTTAGTGGGATATAAATGTTTTTTATAAACGAAATGAAATAAATAAGCAAGGTCCTAAGGGTGGGTGAAAGCAAAATTACAGAAATATGTTGGGTCCTAAAAACACTCATCTCAAGTGTCAAAAGGCAGGGTGATGATGGTACCAGACACTGATAGCTTTATCCCCTGTGAACATGTAGGGAGTATTTCGTAAGATTTATACACTGCTTTTGGGGACACCGTCATTGTGATTATACCTAGAGACAGGATCCGATCAACTGCTGCCCATTTCACAACGGAACCTGTGCCCGTAGTTTGGCTGGAAAGCCTGCAGTATCTAACACCCCATAACAAACGAGCAAGGAGCAGGGTGCTGACAGCAGCACCCTGACCAACCTTGGCCGGTGGAGGGCAGCGACTTTGGGTAGAAGCACCCCTCTCCTCTCACTCACCTCATCCATTGCCCGGATCTCCAAGCGCAGCTTGTCCATCACTGTGATAAAGAGCTGCAAGGGGAAAATAATAATAATAATAATAATAATAATAATAATAATAATAATAAAATAATAAAATTTTATTTATATCCCGCTCTCCCCAGCCAAAGCTAGGCTCAGAGCAGCTAACAGTAAAAGTAACACAGTTTACATAAAATCACAATTGAATAATTAACTGAAAGACATTCTAAAATCAATTCATTCTAAAATCAATTCATAACCAAATTAATGGCAACCATTGGGCTAGAGTTCTATGAGGATTACCCTTCAGTTCGGGCCCAGGGAGCATCAGGCAGAGGGACCCCCAAGAGACGCCTTTCTGCTCCAGGTTGTCCCTCCCTCCCTCCCCCCGCCCACCTACCGACACAATGTCCGCAATGCAGCGGTTGAGGTTGCCCTTGTCGTCCTTGATGGTAATCGGCCGGTCTTCCTTGATCCTCTCCATGGCCAGCGGGCAATCGAGCTACAGGAGAAAGGAAACAGGGACGCTCAAAGGAGGGAAACACAGATCAGCCACAACTTTCCACAGGGATCCCCTCAGGCTCCCACAGCCATGGTCTCGATCCCCTCGAGGACAGCAAGGCGGGTCAGGAGCTGGGAAAAGCCGCTTCATCTGCACTCTGGGGTGAAGGAGCAAAGGTTTTGCACCCAGGGATGAGAAGCTGGCTGCACAGCTGGGACCAGAGGACACCATTCCCAGCTCAACGCCGCCCATGCAGTCGTCGCCCTTCAGCATCAACTGCTTACCCGAAATTTACGGCAGAAGTCATCGATGGAGTTGATTTCCGGGCCTTGGACCTGCTTGAAGGCTGCCTTGTACTGGACTAGGAGGCGGGAGCAAGCTGCAGTGTACCTGGAAGGAGAGGGGACCACATGGAATCGGCTGCCCACCCTCTTCAGCTGAGCCTCCACTGTTAGCCCTGCCCCCTTTTTCTCCACAGCTGCTGTGGCGGTGGTTCTGGACAGTTACACTCCAGGAAGCTTTCTTATTCACTGGGTGCATGGCTCACACGACCCGGGCATTTTCCTTTGATCTATGCTCTCTGGGGGACGCAGGTGGCGCTGTGGTCTAAACCACAGAGCCTAGGACTTGCCGATCAGAAGGTTGGCAGTTCAAATCCCCACGACGGGGTGAGCTCCCGTTGCTCGGTCCCTGCTCCTGTCCACCTAGCAGTTCGAAAGCACAAAAGTGCAAGTAGATCAATAGGTACCGCTCCGGCGGGAAGGTAAACGGCGTTTCCGTGCGCTGCTCTGGTTCGCCAGAAGCGGCTTAGTCATGCTGGCCACATGACCCGGAAGCTGTACGCCGGCTCCCTCAGCCAGTAAAGCGAGATAAGCGCCGCAACCCCAGAGTCGGCCACGACTGAACCTAATGGTCAGGGGTCCCTTTACCTTATGCTCTCTGGGGGCTGCAGAGAGCAGTCTGAGAATGTGAGCAAGGTAGTTTCATTTTTGTTAGAGGCAGAAAGCTGCGAACATGCAGCTAGATTCTGTAGGTTTTCTTTTCTGTTTGTTATGCTTCTAAATAGTGTTAGATTAGAAGCACTGGTGTCGGGCTGAGTTACTGAAGACACCACGTCGCCACAGACAAGCCATTTTACGCTGCATGTGAACTCTGCTATTATCCGGCAACTGAGAAGAGTGGCAGCGTGTGGGCACCACTGAAGTTTGTCGGAGTGGCAATAAGTTCAGATTTATTGCAGTGCCGTTGCAGCGGACTCGGTGGGTCAAAGGATTTACGACCCACAAACTTAACAGCTGCCCATGACTGACGCTGCCCTGCTCCACTCCTGAATTAAGCAATGCTGCCCCAGATCTCTTCTCCCCTTTTACAGATCTCTTGAGGGAGCTGCATTGCAGGGGGTTGAATCAGGTGGCCCTCTGTGGCCCTTCCTCCCCGGCAATTCTCTGAACCCAGAGTGGCATTGCCTCAGATCCCTCCAGGTGCCTGTCAACTCACTCGTTGGGGGTGACACAGTCCTTGATGTAGGCTTTTTCCAGAGCCTGCATCGTCTTCACCACAGCAAACAGCTCAGCCATGTTGTCGTATCTGAAGCAAAGTTAAACAAGTCAATTAGGGAGGTCCAGCTGCACCCTGACCCGTTTCCCTCTGAGAAAAGAGACTCTGACAGAGGCCAGGAGCCTTGCGGGGGGGGGGCATAGGGGCATGCGGACATCTCACGTCAGACAAGGGTTCCTGCATTTGTGGGGTAATACACGGCACTCAAAATATAAAATTCCACAGTTGCTAGGGGAGCAAAGGGTTAAGACACATGGCGCTCCCTGTAAATTCCTAGAGGGCATTCTGTGTGAGGTCACATCCTCTGCTTGCCCAGGCAGAAAGGATAACAATAGGAAAACAATCCTCGTCACTTCCTCCCACCTGAGGAAAACTCTCTCATCATGCAGCCATAGGGAAAGGATGCAGGATCTGTGCTCCCCCAAAGCACAAACCCCATCTTTGACCTAAACCATGTATTTGGTAATTTTGTAATACAGTCAAACCTCGGTTCCCAAACACCTCCATTTTGGAATGTTTCGGCTCCCGGATGCCGGTGTCCCAGTTTTCGAATGTTCCTTGGAACCCAAACATCTGTCGCAGCTTCTGATCTGCAAACAGCCTAGCTGTCAGCCAATCAGAAGCTACACCTCGGAGTTCGAACATTTCGGAAGTCGAACGTCCTTCCGGAATGGATTATGTTCAACTTCCGAGATTCCACTATATATTTTGCCCGCCTTATTTCACTGCTATTTTCTACCTGAATCAAGTCTGCAATTTTATGTCGGGAAACAATATTTATATGCTCTTATGCTACAGACTTCTGTGTTGTTATTTTATTCAGAGGAATAAACCAGGCAGGATGCCCAAGGCATCCTGGGTAATTAGAGAAAGCTCCACAGCTTTGTCCAAAGTTTCAGTGCTAATGCAGCACAGAATGGCATATTTTAACTCTGCTAAACTAGACACCCAACTTCCTCAAGTGAGTAAGAGGAAGGATTATTAATAGATCATGCATTCCACCCTACTTTCCAAATCCATCCCAACAGCAATTAATGCAGAATTTGATATCTTATGAACTGCTTTCCTAAAGAAGACTGAGCCCCTCAGACCACTCCCACGACTGCAGAATCCTCAAAAGTCGCTCTCCCTTTCTGTCAATCAAGCCCCTTCCCAGGCAGAGAGAGTTAATAATAAAATATAATAATAAAATTTTATTTATACCCTGCTCTTCCCGGTTCAAAAACCGGGCTCAGGGCAGCTAACAACAAATTTAAAACACTTAATTGTAAAAACAGCATAAAATACAGTATAAAAACATCAATAACAATAAAATTCAGAAATCAAATAAGGGGGAATAAGCATTAGATAATCCCCAGGGCTAGCTGGCTGAATTAGTCCTACTTGGGCCAGCGAGGAGGCCAGGGGAGAATTAGCTGTGGGGTCTCAGAGTAGGTAATCAGAGCGGGAGTTGAACAGAGGTGTGGCCTGAGCCATCACTGAAAATTTTTCTTGTTCTCCCCCTCTAAAACAAGGTGCGTCCTATGGTCGGGTGCGCACCGACCCCTCTTGCTCTCCAGGCTTCAGTGAAGGCAACCCGAAGCTGAAGCCAGGAAAGCAAGACTCTCCTGGCTTCAGCAAAAGGAACCTGAAGCCTCCGGAGGCTTCGGGTTGCCTTCACTGAAGCCTGGAGAGCGAGAGGGGTCGGCGCGTACCGATCCCTCTTGCTCTCCTGGCTTCGCTTCGCTGGAGAGGCGCTGCATAGCTTTCCCTTTCTGCGCAGTGCCCCTTCAGCGAAGCGGGAGGAGAAATGGAAGGGGCAGAGAGGGGGGAAATTTTTTCTTGTTCACCCCCTCTAAAACAAGGTGCGTCCTTGGAAGAAATTTAAAGTTTATCTTAAGAACTGTTGTAAAATCAATGAGTGCTAAAATGTCATGGGTAACGTAAAACAGAATTGCAGCGATAAATGATTGGGTAAGAGTAAAAGGATTAAAGAAAGTGAATCATAAGTAATTGAAATTAGGGGTTGCTGAAAAAGTTTAAAACAGGGATGCAGAAAAGGGAGGTATGGGGAAGTCATTGAAATAAGGCTTAAGAAAAAGAGGTTATGAAATTATACGTGTTTATATGTTTGTTTGTCTATGTATTGTTAGTTGTAAAGTGTTTTAATTCATGTTGGAAAATCAATAAAAATTTATAAAAAAACAAAAACAAAAAAACAAGGTGCGTCCTATGGTCGGGTGCGTCCTATAGAGCAAAATATGGTAATTGGGGCAAGTACTCACTTCTCTCGCTCCCGGGCGTTCTTGTATAACTTCACTTCCTGCAAGGGAAAGGAGAGTAACACTGCATCCACCAGATCTTTGCACCACACGAAAGGAGAGTTGGGGAATCGGGGACCTTCAAGTCTGGGCTAAGGGAGGCCCCCAAATGCCCTTGTAAGGAGCAGGGAGTGTAGTTCCCCAGGGAAGTCCTGCCCAAATCCGGAGCGCTCTGGCTGGCAGTCCTGCAATCTGGGGAGTGCCTGAAATTCCCCGCAATACTGCAACTCCCCCTCCCCAACCCACTCCCTGTGCCTCATTTGAAAGGAGTTTCTTGCCACTAAGCCACAAGGGAAACAGCATCACTTGCCTCGTATAGTTCCGGCTTATTCGCTGGGGCTGAAAAACAAAAAGGTGGAAATACATGAGACCGGCTTCCTCCCAAACTGCTGCCATGAACATGAGAAAAGTTCTTCAGGAAACCCACAAGCAGGATTTGAGCACACGAGCCTCTGCCCTCCGGTGATTTCCAGCAACTGCCTCTGACTTTGGAGGCAGAGTATAACCATCGTGGTTAACAGCCACGGATTGCCCTCTCCTCTTTCCTTATGCCAGAACACAAAAGAATTTGGAAAAGAAGCCCAAGATCAGCGGGGGTTTGAAGACACACACAGCCTAGCACACAGGTTATATACACAGCATCCTTGCCAATTATTTTTAGGCACCTCTTCCAGATCTTATGCCAACACACCTATTCAGCCGTTTATAAATTCTTTCAAGTCCCTTTTAGGATTACAGTCATACCTCGGGTTACAGATGCTTCAGGTTGCGTTTTTTCAGGTTACGGACCTGCCAAAACTCTGAAGTACCGGAATGGGTTACTTCTGGGTTTTGGCGGTCACGCATGTGCAGAAGCGCTAAATCGTGCTTTGCGCATGCGCAGAAGCGCTGAATTACAACCTGCGCGTGTGCAGACGCGGCACTGCAGGTTGCGAACGTGCCTCCTGCACGGATCATGTTCGCAACCTGAGTGTCCACTATATCTCGTATTTAACATTTTATCACACTGACATATTTTGCTTTACACTGCCTTGATATTATATGTGAAGGGGCGATTGATACATATTTTTATAATGAAATATATAAAAACACTTCACACACACAAAAAAACCCCTGCATATCAAGGTCCAAGAAGTCCCTGCATTTGCTCTGGCCACCCCAGAATTAGCTCAAAAGCAGGACTGGACTCACCTCCCATCCCAGGGGCAGCTGGGATTCCATGAAACATTCTTCCTCCGAGGTCCGCAGCTGAGATCCAAAGTACCAACACGCAAGGTGCCTGTGATAAGAGCAGGTAAGAAGTCACAACTAAACCTCCCTTCACATTTGTTCATTTGCTGATTTTGTATTCCAAGTGGCTGGGGAAACCCAGCCAGATGGGTGGGGTATACATATTATTATTATTATTATTATTATTATTATTATTATTATTCCGTATATATTATTATATCTATGGGCTACTTTTAAAATGAGGCTGCATTTTAAATTGCATTTTAACCTGTATTTTAAATTGGGGTTGTGTCTTTCCTATTATGCTTTTACTGTAATTTTACTGGTGTTAGCAGCCCTGTGCCCGGATCCGGCTGAGGTATAAATAAAATTTATTATTATTATTATTAATTGAGGTGATTCAGACCAGGCCAGTTCTCCAGGGAGAGAGGGGGCGGAGCAGCGTCCGCGTCTTTCCCCCCTCAAACTCAAATTCCCGCCATCCGGGGAGGGAAGGAAGAGACATGTCAAAGAAAAGGGGGCTGAGTGTTGAAGAGAAGAGAATACGGATGATGGAAATGTTTTTTGAAACACTGCTATGTCGGTGAAGGAGGTCTTACAGAGCTTAGTCGATGATAGCATGGTGGACACGGACAGGATTGGGACTTCAAATTATTTTTGGGCTTTTCCAAGTAAAGCTCTTCATGCAAGAAAGCCTAAACTGGAGGAACTGCAGAATCAGTTCTCAAAATATAGCCAAAAGAAAAAAAAAAGCTTACAAGAAACCATTGAGAAATCAAAAATTGGGCGCCAAGACACTGCAGAACATGCGGCACTCATAAAGGAACTTACTGCCCTTTGTCAGAAGAGAGACCAATTAAAGGCAGAAATAGATAAATACAAAGAACGTGATCCAGATATTGTTGAAGAAATCCGTCAAGCAAGCAAGCAAGCAAGCAAGCAAGCAAATAAATAAATAAATAAAATAAAATAAGGAAGCAGCCAACAGATGGACTGATAATATCTTTGCAGCAAAATCTTGGGCGAAACGGAAGTTTGCATTTGAAGAGAGCAAACGTGACAAGACATTTGGCATTCCTGAAGACTTTTTGACTACATCGGTTAGAAAGGTTTAGTAAGAATGGCAAGTAATTTGATATTGTTTGAGAGATTTCATTTTCATTCTGAAGCTTCTTTTTCTTTTGCCATTATTTGTATTTTGGTTAACAACTCCGCGCCCCCCCCCCCAGCAGCAGCAGCAGCAGCAGCAACAACAACCCTGTGAGGGAGGCAGGCAGGCAGGAGGGAAGAGAGAGGAGAAGGGATGGAGGGGGGCGCATTCTGGCTGGCCCATTGACTGACGGACGGATGACGGACCCACGGAGAGCCAAGGGGCATCCTGGCGGTGGGCGAAACTGCCCCAGCTGCGGGGGGGGGGGGGGGTCCACGGATGTCAAGGCAATAAACAACTATTTTACTTTTAAAAGACAACTGAAGGCGGCCCTGTTGAGGGAAGTTTTTAATGTCTGGTGCTGTATTGTTTTTAATATTCAGTTGGAAGCCACACACAGTGGCTGGGGAAACCCAACCAGATGGGCGGGGTATAAATATATTATTATTACTATTACTATTATTATTAATCTTATATATTATTATATCTATGGGCTACTTTTTAAAAAAGGCTGCATTTTAACCTGTATTTTAAATTGGGTCGTCCCCCCCATTATGTTTTTACTTTAATTTTACCTGAGCCCGGCTCTGGCTGGGGAGGGCGGGGTATAAATAAGATTATTATTATTATTATTATTATTATTATTATTATCAATCTTATATATTATTATATCTATGGGCTACTTTAAAAAAAAAAGGCTGCATTTTAACCTGTATTTTAAATTGGGTCATCCCCCCCATTATGTTTTTACTGTAATTTTACCTGAGCCCGGCTCTGGCCGGGGAGGGCGGGGTATAAATAAGATTTATTATTATTATTATTAATCTTATATATTATTATATCTATGGGCTACTTGTAAAAAAAGGCTGCATTTTAACCTGTATTTTAAATTGGGTCGTCCCCCCCATTATGTTTTTACTGTAATTTTACCTGAGCCCGGCTCTGGCCGGGGAGGGCGGGGTATAAATAAGATTTATTATTATTATTATTATTATTATTATTATTATTATTATTATTATTATTTGAGGTGATTCAGACCAGGCCAGCTCTGCCCCCCAGGAGCAACAACAACCCTGTGAGGGAGGCAGGCAGGCAGGAGGGAAGAGAGAGGAGAAGGGATGGAGGGGGGGGGATCCTGACTGAGGGACCCACGGAGAGCCAAGGGGCGTCCTGGCGGTGGGGGAAGCTGCCCCAGCTGAGAGGGGGCGTCCACGGGACCCACTCCCCCCCCCCAGGTCTGAAAGAGCAATGGCGCCCCCCTCCCCAGATAAGAGAGGGAGAAGGCGGGCGGGGGCCGCATCCCCACAAGGGCCCCCCGAGGACCAGGGGCCCCCCTCTCAAATCTCGCCCCCCCCCCAGGTCAAGGGCTGCCCCCCACAGAAGCTCAAGGCCTTACCTGGCTCCGGCTGCTTCGTTTCCTTCCCCACTTCCGGGAAAATGGCGCCCCGCCTCCGTTCGATAGCTCGGCGCGCTCCCTTCCCCCTGCGGGGCTCGGCAATCGTTTAGTCAGGCCTGGCGGCCCCAGAGCGCGTTTCGGGCTATAGAGCTACGGGCTATAGAGCTACGGACTATAGAGCGCGTTTCGGGCTATAGAGGGCTCTAGAGCTCTCGCACACACGTGATAGATTAGATAGATAGATAGATAGATAGATAGATAGATAGATAGATAGATAGATAGATAGATAGATAGATAGATAATACTTTATTCGGCTATAAGCCCACAAGGTAAAACCAATCAATAAATAAAATAGCGTTCTACATTCTAAAATATCAACTAAAATATTTCAACGCATAATCTCCTTCACGTTACATACATACAATCTCTAGATGTACCATATTGTGGCCTTGAATATAAAGATGGTGGATAGAGTTTACTAGATTTTTAATAGTCATGCAGCATTCCATGAAGTCTTTTATATGAAAGAACTGAATTCAGGAATCTGGCAACCTGTAATGTTCTATAAGAGTCAATGTCCTGGAGTAGATAGGCTAGATGTAATTCAGGTGGTTTAGCAACAGTTTCCAAAATGATTGAACTCAGAATCCTTGATCTGGGAAGAATATATAAAGGACAATTAAACAAGATATGGTAAAGGGATTCTATTGATTTGTTGTCACATGCGCATAAAACAGAGGTTTTACCGTTAGAAAATCTATTGCTCAGCACATTTGAGGGGAACACATTAAATCTGGCTCTAACAAAAGCGAATCTATGCGACGCAACCGATAAGGTAGACAGATATCGAGGTATCTGGGACGTAAATGTAATGCCCTGATTTATCGGGGAACATGTACCTCCACCTGTAGTAAGATTTTGTTGCAAGTCAACCTCCTCCAATCTTTGTTTGATGACCTTTTTTGCTGTAATTAGATCTAAATTTAGTATATCGGAAGGAGAAATTCCATAAGACAACAGTTTGGAATGGATTTTTGTTGCCCATGGGCTGGTAAATTCATCTCTCCAAAGGCACTGAATAAGATGGTAATTGGGCAATTTATGCCAAAGGGACAGCCAGTAATTAAAGGCATGTCTCCACATCAGGATCTCTAAGGAGGGGGTCTTAAGTTCTAAACGAATAGCCGAGTTGCTTACACAGGAGGGTAGTTTCAAAAGGCGTCTGAGAAAAAGATTTTGCAATGTCACCAGAGGCATGAGGTTTACAAAAGCGCCCCATAGAGGGACCGCATAGGCCATAGTTGCAACCACTTTTGCACTATAAACTTTTAAGGCAGAAGGAACATGCATAGCCCCCTCTGTAAAGAAAAAGCGTAATAGAGCGTAGATAAGGGCTTTGCCCGCACACACGTGGTGCTTCCGGGTTCGCTGCAGGCGAGGCTCGTCTCTGCTATTGATATGATACCCAGCTCTACCTCTCTTTCAAATCAGAATCAGTGAAGGCGGTGAAGGTCCTGTGTGAGTGTCTGGAGGTGGTTGGAGGATGGATGGCAGCCAACAGATTGAGGTTGAATCCTGACAAGACAGAAGTACTGTTTTGGGGAGACAGGAGGCGGGCAGGTGTGGAGGACTCCCTAGTCCTGAATGGGGTAACTGTGCCCCTGAAGGACCAGGTGTGCAGCCTGGGAGTCATTTTGGACTTACAGCTGTCCATGGAGGCGCAGGTCAATTCTGTGTCCAGGGCAGCTCCATCTAGTACGCAGGATGAGACCCTCCCTGCCCACAGACTGCCTCGTCAGAGTGGTACAAGCTCTGGTTATCTCTCGCTTGGACTACTGCAATGCGCTCTACGTGGGGCTACTTGGAAGGTGACTGGGAAACTACAACTAATCCAGAATGCGGCAGCTAGACTGGTGACTGGGAGCAGCCGCAGAGACCACATAACACCGGTCTTGAAAGACCTACATTGGCTCCCAGTACGTTTCTGAGCACAATTCAAAGTGTTGGTGCTGACCTTGAAAGCCCGAAACGGCCTCGGTCCAGTATACCTGAAGGAGCGTCTCCACCCCCATCGTTCTGCCCGGACACTGAGGTCCAGCTCCAAGGGCCTTCTGGCGGTTCCCTCCCTGCGAGAAGCCAAGTTACAGGGAACCAGGCAGAGGGCCTTGTTGGTGGTGGCACCCGCCCTGTGGAACGCCCCCCCCCCACCAGATGTCAAAGAGAACAACTTCTTCCAGACTTTTAGAAGACATCTGAAGGCAGCCCTGTTTAGGGAAGCTTTTAATGTTTGATGTATTACAGTATTTTAATATTTTTTTGGAAGCCGCCCAGAGTGGCTGGGGAAGCCCAGCCAGATGGGCGGGGTATAAATAATAAATTATTATTATTATTATTATTATTATTATTATTATTATTATTATTATTAGGGATGGCGGGGAAGGAAGCTGACTGGGGCGCCAACGCCCATTCCATGCCAAGGGCAGCTTTTGGGCGTATGGTTCTGAACGACTCGCTCAAATGGGATGTTGCAATGCAGAAGGGGAAGAGGTTCAAGGGAAAAAAGAGTCGCCCCAATGACCCAGGGGGCGGGTTGCCATGCGTCCGGATTTTCCCGGGCATACAGGATCCCGGATGGAAATCTGTTAAATGTGATCAAGCATTCCAAAAGGCCTGGAGTAAATTTATACGACATTTGAAAGTTTACTGTAAGCAATCGACATCACTAGCAGGGGTGTCTGAAGACTCGTAATGAGAAATTTTCTACCTTTCTGTTTTTATTTAAATTTTGAGCCATTTTGTAATGAGTGTAATTAGAACTGGAAAACGTACAAATGCAATGATATAAAGGGTAATTTTGAAAGCTATGAGGTGGGAGGGAAGGAAGTTGACAGGCGGTAAAGTGGATAATGATATGATCAATTTTCCATGTTATAAGAAAAATACCGCTTCCTTTCCCATATGGGCATAGCTGTCAATGTTTCCCTTTTTTTAAGGGAAATTCCCTTATTCCAAATAGGATTCCTCGCAAGAAAAGGGAAAAGTTGCCAGCTATGCTTATGGGGTATTCCAGAGCCCGTATAGAGTCCTTAAGTGGGTTCCCTATCGGTAGGAGAAAATAACAGAGGCTAGCCAGAGAATATTGAGAAGCAAAGTGGCAAGCAAGCCTGATCTTTATTAACTGTTGCAACAGGGTCCTCTCACCACACGCAGGAGGGAGAGCCCTGAACAATGGTGCGCAAGCCCTTATATAGACTTTTGAAATTGCCCACCCTGTAGCTCAAGACCACCCCCCAAAACATCATACATACATCACTGAAGGAGGCAGTCTACAGCAGAAATCCTGTCTGCCAGGATACCTGATAATGGTCACTGATTGCTTTACCTGGGCAGCCTGGCTATTCCTTTTGAGAAGCTAAATACTTACTTCCAGAATCCAGGTCACAGGCTCACCCTATTCATACACAATACACCCTTAAGACAGGATTTGTGAGCAAAGAGACAATGGGGAGCTTTTCCTTCCTCACAGCAGAGAATTTTTGAGGTTGCTGGAAGAGTCAAAATGGATTCAGGATTGTTCTCTTCTACTATTTCAGACGTGGTTTATATACTTATGTTCATAAATCTACAAGGCAAATACATACATATGATTTATATATATATGAGACCTTAGAATTCCTGTAACACATACAAATAGCTCAAAAACGGCATTAGTTTGCCCAAAAAACACATCAACTTTGGGCAAAAAAAAAGCAGCTCAGTAACTTTTAGCCTCTGTTCCGGGGGATGGAATGACTGCATCATAAAGGAAGGCTGCAGCATTTGGCACTGAATGACAGAAGTTCTTAAAACTATGCTTGATATGTAGAAAGTGACTAGAAAAAGTTCCCCTCTCTCCTATCAGCACAACTCACAGACACTGACAAGGCTGAATGTTGGAAGATTCAAGACGGATACAAGGAAGAAGTGTGCATGCACATGAAAGCTCATGCCAATAACAAACTTAGTTGGTCTCTATAAGGTGCTACTGGAAGGAATTTTTTTTGTTTGTTTCGGATAAAAGGAAGTCCTTCATACAGGGCAGAATTAAACTCTGGAATTCCCTCCCACAAGATTGGGCAAATTCATGGAGGAGGAGAGGGCTATTATTATGTTCCCTGCCCCTCAGCTACAGTCCTTCCAAGGTTTCCAAAATTGTTTTTTTGCCTCATATGCTTTTGAGGCAGTTGTTTCACCTTATTGCCTCCATGTAAGACAGGGACGGGGGTGGCACTGTGGGTTAAACCACAGAGCCTAGGGCTTGCCGATTAGAAGGTCGGTGGTTCGAATCCCCGCGACGGGGTGAGCTCCCGTTGCTCGGTCCCTGCTCCTGCCAACCTAGCAGTTCGAAAGCACGTCAAAGTGCAAGTAGATCAATAGGTACCACTCTGGCGGGAAGGTAAACGGCGTTTCCGTGCGCTGCTCTGGTTCACCAGAAGCGGCTTCGTCATGCTGGCCACATGACCCGGAAGCTGTACGCTGGCTCCCTCGGCCAATAAAGCGAGATGAGCGCCGCAACCCCAGAGTCGGTCACGACTGGACCTCATGGTCAGGGGTTCCTTTACCTTTACCTTAAGTTTATTGCACTTTGTGATACATGCAAAAAAGCTTATATTTGCACCCCAAAGTGACCCAATTATCCACAAACCAATTAAACACATGGGAAAGAAAAATAAAGCCTTGCTTGCACTTACTTGGTTTATTTTATTGCTTACATGTGGATTGCACAGTATTATCACAGTGTTCTTACATTTAGTCAAATGGCTCATTACAGAGTGCGCAGAATATATATCCAAGCATCAGTAAAATAGACAATTCGGTTGTTCTCTTGACCGTCCTCAGTTATAACAGCTTTCGTTTACACCTTAAATCTAAATTGCTATGAAATGCTAAACATTCTTTTACACGTCGTCAGCTGAAACGCCAAGGTGCAAGGTAGAATACGAACAAATGCCAGCAGTGGCAAACATCTGAACAGCGCCAAACTGTTCCCAAAAACACGGCTGGTCAAGCACATCATGGCCTTTGTGTCTTACACTCTCCAAAGTTCATTGACTTAAAGGAACCGTTACAAAATTAGCGATAGTTGTCTTAACCATCCGTCCCGTCTCAGTGACCAAGGCACTACAATGCCCTAGACACTGCTTTCCCAGGCCTGTACAATTCACAGTGGAATGAACATTTTGGACCCAGCATGGCAGCTGTCCTGCATCTGCAGCTAGCCCAGCCTCAAAAGATCAATGCTCTTGCTTGCTTCTCCCCCTCCCCTGTTAAATGCTGAGAAAGAGCAACATTGCTTTGGGGAATGCAGACGCCCACTAGGCAACACACCATAGGCAGGCAGGTGAAAACAACTCAGGTGAGGCTTCAAAGCAAATACGACATGAAGTGCAAGGCATCTGTTACATGCAGAGCTGATAGGAGAAGCGGCTGGGTGTGTTTAGCACCAAGGTCCACCGACTGCATGAGTGCAAATCAAAACAGCATTCTTTTATTTTTATATTTTTTATATATATTGTACAAAAGCAGTCACCCGATAGAAAAAAAAAAGCAGCAGCGTGCCTGATCTCAGTGTGCGCACTGACCTCAGATTAACTTTCATCTTCGAATAAGACACCACTCTGACGACATCAGACGCCAAGACATCTTACCTTCCAAAACCAAAAAGTGGAAGCTACGGGCGTCAAGAAAACGGCACCACGTCCTATGAGGGGCGCTGGCGCCTGTGGTCTGAGCAGGGCAGAAGGGTGGAGCAGCTGCAATCACAGGGGAATGCTGTACGAAAGAGGCTGTTTCGTCATCCGCTAAGAGCTGTGATTGCGCTGTCAAACTGAAAAGAAGGGCTTGGTTACCAGCCTGAGCCCGGCGAGTGATTCCCAAGATTGACAAACTAAAAAAGCTGGTAGGGAAGACCCTGCCCTCTCCCACTTCGTTTTTTTAAAAAGCAAAATGAAAACAGAAGGCTGAGCGTTTGGTACACCGTCAAGCTAACCTCTCTCCACACCCTCCCAATTTTATGCTCAAATGCTGATCTGGCCAAACCCCAAGCTGATGTTTTCACACTGAGCGGCGCAATCGGGCAGCGCAGATGCCTTTCAGTTTTTTCAACAAAACTGAAATTGTGAGTTGGGCATAAGAAAATCTGGCCTGTTTCTTTTGTGATGGGTGTTAAGTGCTCCTCCCTGCATGCAGGGATATACAGGCCAAGGGAGCCAAATGTCTCACACTTTTTATCCTTGGAGGAAAACGTAGCAAAGAAGTTACAACAGATGGAAGTTGGTGCATTTTTAAAATGCAACGACTTCTCATGGAGGGGAGGGGAAGCACACAATAAAAATTCTAACCTCTCCAGGAAGCTCCATCCATGCATTTTGTTTTTTCTCTTTCAGTTGACAAAATATCACTAAAAGGCTATACCACTATACTACAGAGAGAAATATTTCAAGGAATAACCAGCTTCTCTTCTACAATTTCAAACAGAATTAGTAAAAAAACAAAAAAAACTATTTACCATTTGAAAATGCCCTTAATCTCTTACGCTATATACCAAATATATATATATCTATGTATCTATTGTCTTCTTTAGGTACTCTAAAAGCAACACAGAAAAATAGGTTTCCCCCAAAAAGCACAGGGCATGAACTAGACACATTTAAGACATCAAAAATATTTCAAGGTTTTGGTGCTTGTACAGAAAGAGGCATTTCTTTGCCACAGCAAGGCTTGTGATGTGGGAAATCACATGTGCAAAGAACCACAAAGAAGCATGGTACATTCAGATTTGCTGCTGTGATTGGAGAAGGGGCAAGGGGTCACCCCCAGGCCTGTGGTTTAGTATTATGGGATTACGACTAGCAACGTGTCTACCCAGCATTGCTTAAGGTGCCGAAGTTCTTGTGCTGAAAGAAGCCAAAGAGTAAACAAGCCAGCAAAGAGTTTGCCAGTTAATCCTACGACATCGAGACAGTGCGGATGCCACAGAGCCTGTAGCTCCTAGTCTAAAATTCTCCAAAACACAAAACGATTTGGCAAAAGAGACCGTATTACACTTGTAAACATTTTTCTTCTTACGCCAAAGAGAGAAAAAAAGAGAGAGCGTGAATTACTCTGAAAAGGAGAGATTTAACTTCAAGAGCAGAATGATCAGGGTAAGAAACCTGTGATGTGGGCACCAGCCCAACAGCCCCCAGTCCAGGGCTATGTCTGAAAGCTCTATTAAAATGTGACAGAGGGAAGAGGCAAGGCTGAGCTCAAGGCTCATCTGGAACTCTACACAACATGCTCTGAATGTGAAATAATGCCCAGCAGAGGCCAGAAGACTCTTTAATACACACAAAGATCTGGGAACTTCATCTCATAGACCGGAACAGATTGATAGTGGGTGTGTCCAGCCGTGATGGTCAGTGTCCCAGAGGGGCTGGGAGGAGGGCTGCAAAGGAGACATTAAAAGAGGGTTAAGATCTCACAGCACGTTTTGTCTTGTCTCAGCTATCAGAATCGGTTTCATGACTATCAGTCAGACTGTCTCTCCAAGATTTACCATTTGAATACAGTTATTTCGGGGAAAACTGACTTACTAAGTACGTTCATCGATAGTGGGAAGTCAAGATATGAATTAAGGAGCCAAGCTGAAGCTGTTTTAAAAAAGGCTTGAACTCTCTATGTAGAAGTTGAAATGAAAATGTTTATATATTTTATTTTATTTTTGAAATTTGTTATTTACTTTTCTATTTTTGATTCCTCCGTTTCTTTTTTCTTTTTATATTCTCTGTTTCTCTTTTTAGTTTTATTTATGTATATTTGATGTATTTATTTATGTGTTTGCAACTAATAATAATAATAATAATAAAAATAGAATCAGTTTAGTGGAGAACACAGCCTTCTCAGGACACCCCAGCCAACTTGTGACCACAAGAGAATGGCTCTCTTGTGAGATATTCTCCTTGCCTTACTTACTTATTTTTGAATTGCCTATCCTGCCTTTTTGTCAAACTGATCCCCAAGACAGCTAGCAATCCATAAAGCAATTCAACAAAGCAACACAACAGGAACTGTGGCAAGACACAGACCCAAGAACCTAACATGGACCCAATTAGCTCAAGACATTACACAAAAGCTGAGTGAACCAGATGAGTTTCAGGCCTGCTTCCTAAAGATCATAAAGAGAGAAGAAGGGATGGGGACAAATCTCACTGGTCATAGCTTTTGTTTTAGTAGAGTAAATGGAGAGTGTGAATCTTCCATGTCAAGTCGGCTTGGCGCTGTAGGAGCCATTTTCTTTTTTATTTAGGGTTTTTGATAATTTTATACATATAAAACATAACCATTTCAAACATTAAAATACAAGGTTCTTTTGAACCTTTGGACTTCCTCCCTCCCTCCATGGATTCCATGTTTAGGTTTAAATTTGCTGCATCTTTTACCATTATCCATCTACAGTGGTACCTCCGGTTGCGAACAAGGTCCATTCTGGAGGTCCCCCCACATCCCGAGGAATTTGCAACTGGAGGACCGCTTCTGCGCATGGTGCGATTTAGCATTTCTGCGCATGTGCACGGCGCATAAAGCGTTTCTGCGCATGTGTGCGCGGCGAAACCCGGAAAAAATACTTCTGGTTTTGCCGTGTTCGCATCCCGAAATTTACGTATCCAGAGGGATATGTAAGCGGAGGGACGTCCTCTTTATGGTTCTGTCCATATCCAGGGAGACTACGCCATTCATATCACCCATTCAAATTATTTTCTGGTCCATAATGGTAGGAGCCATTTTCAACTGCAAGGAGCCCCAAGGCATGCTGGGGCAGCCACTCCTCTGTTCACCCATGATGGGGAGATGTCGATCATGAGGTTCTGGGCTTCCCACATTTCTCTGGCAGCGCAGTGCTCCTGCAGCAAGCCTGGCACCAGAGTAACATGAGGAGCTGCCTAGGAGGACAGCACTGGTGTGTGCCAGCTAGTGACAAATCAGGGGTCCCAATCATGGAGGCCCTCCCTTGCAGGAGCTGATTACTCGAGAAAGTGTAGTAGTAGTAAATAATAATAATAATAATAATAATAATAATAATAATAATAATAATAATAACAACAACAACAATAATAATAATAATAAATTTTATTATTATTTATACCCTGCCCATCTGGCTGGGTTTCCCCAGCCGCTCTGGGCGGCTTCCAACCAAATATTAAAATACAGTAATGCATTAAACATTAAAAGCTTCCCTGAACAGGGCTGCCTTCAGATGTCTTCTAAAAGTTTGGTGGTAGTTGTTCTCTTTGACATCTGGTGGGAGGGCGTTCCACAGGGCGGGTGCCACCACCGAGAAGGCCCTCTGCCTGGTTGCCTGTAGCTTGGCTGCTCGCAGGGAGGGAACCGCCAGAAGGCTCTCGGAGCTGGACTTCAGTGTCTGGGCAGAACGAGGGAGGTGGAGACGCTCCTTCAGGTATACTGGACCAAGGCCGGTTAGGGCTTTAAAGGTCAGCACCAACACTTTGAATTGTGCTCGGACACGTCCTGAGAGCCAATGTAGGTCTTTCAAGACCGGTGTAATATGGTCTCGGCGGCCACCCCCAGTCACCAGTCTAGCTGCCGCATTCTGGATTAGTTGTAGTTTCCGGGTCACCTTCAAAGGTAGCCCCACGTAGAGCGCATGGCAGTAGTCCAAGCGGGAGATAACCAGAGCTTATGTAACGCTTATGGTAAGCTGCTGTGTGCCTGTAGCTTTATTTCCTGTGGCACCTCTGGCCACAGAAACACTATGGCCAACACTGGTTACTACCACTACCCCCCCCCCCAGTGTCTCCAGGATAGGACCCCCTTCCCTTCCCCACCTCCAGCCCCTGGCCATTTCCCTTACCGAATGGTGAGCTCCAAGATCTGAGCAAGCCGGTCGTGGAGGAGGTTTGCCTGTAGGGAGAAAACAGACATTTATTGGAAAGTATTCTATGCAGGAGTGTTGCACCATCTGCTTCCCTTTCTGGAGCCTGGGATTTTCCAGGGGAGAAAACGGGGTTTTGTGTCATTCCAGGCCACAGAGCCCAGGAAAGAGCTCAGGCAGACATACAAGCACTTGGCCAAGCAGGGGCCAAACTGTCTCGCAATGCGTTTGCTGAACTTTTAATGTGGAGTTTGCGTTCTGCCCTCTGGATGCTTCCAGTTTAGCCAGCTGTAGGGGTCAGGTGGGATTGCTATGAGGAATTATGAAAAATGAAGCAAGCCATTGTGTCTGCGATGAAAGCATTGCGTTGACTGGGTTTGATTCACTGACAATAGTTTCTGATCGAATCCCACAGGCCTCTCCACCTCTGCCATTTGCTTTCTCTACGCCTGACAGGCACGTATAAGCATTCTGAAACACAGGCCAGTTGCTTCATCGGGCATCCTGAGCCATAAAGATAGTATGTAGCTTTGATGTAGTTTAATCCTTAGGTAGGAAGAGAGTTCACAAGGAGATAGTACATACGCTTTCCTTGCCTGTTTATGACCTCCGGGGTTTCCTAAAAGCATTCCTCCTTGCTTCCTCTTTTATTTACTCTGAACTACATATGCATGCTCAAGTAGGAAATAGTTTCTTTGTAGTTAAAAGAATTTCTCTGATCTGACTTTGTCCCACGTGGGGTTTTTGAAATGCTCAGAGGAAATCTGATTGGTTCTTACGAACACTGTGTAAAAAGCTCTTTTGTGAATAAAACAACCTGGGCCGAGGGGTGCAGGAATTATTATTGGCACCCCTCGCAGAGTCTTGCTGGTCAAGCCTCGTGTGTATTTTATTAATCAGAGTCCAATCCTTCCTTGCTATGGGAACGCTACAGCCAGCCAGAAAGGAAACCAGCATAGAGCCCCACCCTGCCCTCATGTAGGCCACAGATTTGTGGGCCACAAATTCTCTTGCAGGGACCAGACACCCTGCTCCAATGACAGGTGAGATGGTGCAGAGTGGATTTTGGTCCAGGCCACCTCTCAAAGCCCCCCTCCCCCAGATCTTACAGCATCACAGAAAAGCCTGGTGTCAGGGACTCGACTGAGGAGGAATGGTGGAGGCTGCCACCCTCTCTTCCTGAACCTTCCCGAGAAGAGGCGGACAGTATAGATTTAGAGCAGTGGTTTGCAGAAGGTCATAGTTCCGAGGCTGCAGAGGGGAGAAGCTGGGAAATATTGGGAGAGCAGCAGGAAGAAGCAGCACCAGGGGAGAGACAGCTGACAGACTCAGTGTCTTTAGAAAGTATTCCTACCTGCCCCCAAGGACCCAGCATGCATTGAGGGTAGTAGAACAGAAAGCTCAAGAGGCAGAAAGACTTTAACGTTTGATTTTTTTATCATGTTTTTAATGTTCTGTTGGGAGCTGGCCCAGAGTGGCTGGGGAAACCCAGCCAGATGGGCAGGGTATAAATAATAAATTTATTATTATTATTAATGAACTCTTAATGAAAGAGTTCTCCTGCTGCTGTTTTCTGCAGATGCGATAGAGGCGGTGAAGAAGGTCCTCGTCGCCGTCGATGTCGCCACTTGGTAGGCTCGACGTTGAGCTCTAACCCATGTTCGGTCAGATTCAGAATGAGTTTTCCGCCACCAGCGCTCTAGCCGTCTCAGCGATTGTTTCATCACCCTCAGCTCCGCGGAAAACCCACGGGGCTGTCTGGACTCCATGCAATCGGAGAGGACACTTTGGAGCCAGATAGTCAATAGCCTTGGTTAACTCCGCATTCCAACGGGTCACCAGGGAATCAGCTGAAAGGCCATCAACATGGGATAAAACATCCCCCACTACTCTCTGGAAACCATTTGGTTTCCACCCGGCACAGGGATGATGTAGAATAGGAGGTACTGAGAGGGTGGGACTTTACTTGGAGCAATGCCATTATCTAAGAGAGACCATATTCCTTCTTCTCTCTCTGTGAATATTGAATAAACCACTTGGTAAGAACTGTTCTTGTTTATCTGCTTCTTGGCTGCCCCCGTGGGAGGGATCAGATTCCCTGAAGCCTGACACCTGGTGTAATAGCCAAGGTCATCTAGCAGATTTTAGGCAGGAAGTCTGTTCCAAGCCCTTTACTCCTAAAAGGTTTTCGTACTCCAAGATTGCTCCTCTTCTACAGATTTCCTTACGGCTCACACAGCGAGATCCCGATCCCTGGGCTCACCTTGGTTTCACACTGGGCTGCAATCTCTTCAAAGGGAGCTTTCTGGAACTTCTCAATCACCAGGCGCCTCTTCTCCTTCTCTTGCTCTTCAAGACCAGTGTTATCTTTGGCAAGGGAAAGAGAGAAATAGAGTAACTGCCAGAGACTCTTTAGGGAAGACTAGCACAACACATAAGCAATTATTGTTGTTTATTAAATTTGTATACCACCCTTCATCCAAAGATCTCAAGGTGGTTCACAACAGGAAAATATGTACAAAATACATAGCAATCCAGCTGAGCACAGCCCATCGGGGATTCCTGAACTTCCTAGTTCTCCTGCTTGGCTAGGACTGCAAAACCAGGGCTTCTGTCAAGCACTTGTTGGGCCACAGTGTGTGGCGAGTCATGGGCTGCATTTGACAGGGTGGGCAACAAACTGTGCAGGCTTCCTTCAGGGGTAAGCTTATCAGCACCTGCCAAAAGGCTTTTGTCACTCAAGTTCAATTTTGTGAGAGATTCTTCAGGGGGCACCTAGAATTCCATCCTACGCACTTCATGCTCTTTGAATAAATGTTGTGGTTTTGAGGCACTTGCATGCATGTATTTACTAGGAAAGTTTTGAGTAAAGAGGTTTATTGTGAGAGATGAAAATGGTCCAAGTCAGAATCTAAGATATTTCTTATTTCGCAAAACATTGGAACCCAACAGGGTTGCCTAATGAAGCTGAAGGTTCAGGACAGGCATGACCGCCTTGGTAGCTCAGTCAGTAGAGCAAGAGACTTTTCAGCTTAGGGTTGAGAGTTCGAGTCCCATGTTGGGGCAAGAAGATTCCTGCATTGCAGAGGTTTCGACTAGATGACCCTGAATGCCGGTTCTGGGTGATCTGAGTGGGGCGAGCTCTGCTGGGCACAGGTCTGTGGGACACAATATGCTGCACTAGAGAGATCCTTGGTCTCACCTAGCAGGACTCTCCTTATGGTATCAAATGTGTAACGATATTTTCACACCTTCACGTTGCCTGACATGATTCAACAGGAATCTCTGATAACACTGAAAGCACTCAAGTAATTGCAGCAAGCGGCTGTTGCAATCAGAGAATCTTCCTTACAAAATGCTGGACGAATATCTTTTCTTAATTTCAAATCATAGGCTGTCTGGTAAGGGCCAATGCCTGCTGGAGGGGAATGCAGGGAGAAAGCTAGCTTCACAGGGAACTGAGGGCAATCTCACCTATAGCTTTCTTCAGTGCTTCAAAGGTAATTTCCTCCGTGTTAACCTGGAGAAAAGATCAGATATTTGTTTAAACCACATAAGCAACTGAACCATTTGGGGGTGGGGGATGCAATTCTTTGTTCTTATTTACTCGTCACTTTCTGCAAAATTTGGAACAGATCAGCTTGTTTATAGGTAGTCATTATTTGGTGACAAGTCTGGATGTTGGGGGGGGGTGTGTGACATAGAGTAGGAAGTTGAGCAGCTGAGATTAAAAATTAAAAACTGGACATCACCAGAACAAGAATTTTACTTATCAGGGGTCTAAAATTCTGAAGTAGAGAGTTGTTCAAACAGTTGTGAGGTCAAAGAAATTAAATGTAAGAATGACACCAAGCACAGAACATTTGCATTGTCAACATAGCCTCAGGAGCAAGACTCTAAATCATGGACAGCACAAAGTTATTCTGCCCTCTCTCTAAAATGAGAGAAGCAAGGGAGAAGTTCCTTTAAGACTCATTGTACGACCTGGCAGAGAATAAACTCACCTTGTCTTCTGTGCCATTGCCAGGGAGAATGTCCACTTGAATAGATACAGTATCCACAATACTCTTCCTTCGGGACAGCCGGTCTTCATCTGCAGACATGGACAACCCAAAATAAAATTTAGAAAGAGCCTTTATTTCATTGTGGAGGAGGAGGAAGGGCCCCTCTGAGACAGTAGCCAACTAAGTTCTACTGAAAGTACTCATTAAAATGAGAACTTTAGCTAAATCCATTAATTTCAATGGGTCAACTCTGGGCAGGACTAACATTGAAGACAACCCATTGAGCTTACTGACTTCTTCGCCATTTTCTACATTCTGACAAAGCTAACATGTAGTTTTATTTAGTGACCATTTAGTGGCAGTTACGGTGCATCTCAGGGTCAAGTTTTCAAATAATTTGAGTGGCAGCCACAGATGTGACGGATGGCTGGGACAGGAAGGGTGGTGGTCACAAGAGGCCAAAGAGTTACTGCTCTGGCCTGCATGGCATCCTACGGAAGAGAACCTCGCACCCATCTATCTCAGGGGACCCCTTGGAAAGTTCATGCCACTGACCTAGATGGGAGGCAAACCCCCTTGTCCATCGTCAAGCAGCCCATCTAAATCACAATCTGGGCACCTGCAATTACTAATCCAAGGGGACAAGTTGTGCAGGACAGAGGAAAGGAGAGGCCCCTGGAACAAGGAAGGAGGAGGGGGAGAGGATTCTGACAGCATGGTTCCCAGTACTTTTCCGAGCACAATTCAAAGTGTTGGTGCTGACCTTGAAAGCCCTAAACAGCCTCGGCCCAGTATACCTGAAGGAGCGTCTCCACCCCCATCGTTCTGCCTGGACACTGAGGTCCAGCTCCAAGAGCCTTCTGGCAGTTCCCTCACTGCGCAAAGTGAGGTTACAGGGAACCAGGCAGAGGGCCTTCTTGGTAGTGGCGCCCGCCCTGTGGAACACCCTCCCATCAGATGTCAAAGAAATAAACAACTATCTGACTTTTAGAAGACATCTGAAGGCAGCACTGTTTAGGGAAATTTTTAATGTTTGATCTTTTATCATGTTTTTAATGTTCTTTTGGGAGCCACCCAGAGTGGCTGGGGAAGCTCAGCCAGATGGGTAGGGTATAAATAATAAATTTTGTTGCTGCTGCTGTTGTTGTTGTTGTCGTTTTATTGAATTTCTATTCCTCCTTTTCAAAGAGCTCCAGGTGGCATGTCGATGACTCTCCCCCTCCTCATTTAATCCTCACAGTAACCCTGTGAGGTAGATTGGGCTAAGAGACAGTGATGGACCCCAAAGGCCACCCAGTGAGTTTCACGGCTGAGTGGGGATTCAAACCCTGGCCTCCCAGGTCCTAGTCCGGCACTTCTGCACCACACTGGCTCCTCATGGCATTATCCCACAAGTGGATGGCGGCCTTGCAGTGGATGTAACTTCATATTTCTTAACTATCACTTTGAAAAGATAAGGCAGCTGTACCAGGTTTCAAGGAAGGGCTGGAAGAAGATGGTCCCAGGCTCAATTCTGAGCATCTCTGGTAAAGTTAGGGGGGGAAACCTGCCGGAAACCCTGGAGAGCTGCTGCCAGTCCGTGTAGGGAGACTTAGTCCTATGGACCATAGATCTGACTCTGTACAACACTCTGTGATTGTTAAGAGTGTGAAAAGCTCCAGAAGCAAAAGAAAAAACAAACCACATTTACTTCTCCAGAAATCGGAGCTCTGCCTGCACCCCTATTTGATGCTCACGGGAAGAGGCAGGTGACCAGCCGGACGTGAGACACAAGCACGATGGACGAGCAGGCGCCACAATCAGAACCACGCAACCGCTCACCTGTCACCTGGGGCACGTAAGGCACAGAGAGCCTCTCCACGCTGTATCCGCTGCCGCCCAAGGATTCCGCAATCTTGTGAGTCAGGAAAAACAAGTTCTTGTCGTCCTTGTCTAAGGCTTTGGGGAGACTGTCGGGAGCAAAAGTGCAGGAGTTCAGGCAAGAAATTAAGAAGGCGCAAGTGGGATGCGCAGCTCAGGAGGTCGGAAGGAGGGGAACGCTCAGAGTGCCAGCCAGCCAGCCATGCCCTCCTCCAACTAACCCCATTCCTCTCTTCACAATATTCCGTCCCTTCCCCCTCCAATCAATCAACATTGTCATAAACAAATTTAACAAATTTGTCATAAGCAAATTTTAAACCACTTCACACTGTATGCTTTTCAAGCTATCACTTCATTTGAATGTAGCAAGAGAGAAGAAATAAATTAGGAAACCACTCAAGGAAGCCCTGTTTAGGGAAGTTTTTAATGTTTGATGTTCTATTGTGCTTTTAATTCTGTTGGGAGCTGCCCAGAGTGGGCAGGGTATAAATAAATAATAATTTATTATTATTATTATTATTATTATTATTATTATTATTATTATTATTATTATTATTATTACTCAGGCACTGGAAACAGCAAATTAACATGGAGACTCAGTGTTCACTTTAGGTATTAAATTTCCCTCATCTTGTTGCAAAAGTCAACCAACTGGCCACAATGCAAAATTTCCACTACTAACAAAACATGCAACATTTACCTGCACTTGTCTCTGAATATGGTTTCTGGCAAAAAGTACGGTGCTTCCACAGTTCTGGTTTCAATGACCTAAAAAGCACCAAAAAATAAAATTAAACCATCCGCAGAAAAGAACAAAATCTGAACTGCAGAGGCAGATTCGTTACTCTCTGCAGGGAGATCATTAACAGTTCGCAAAAAGCTGGTTTTGCTGGATGCACGGGAAGACTCACGGGTTACAGGACTATCAACAAGCAGGAACATGATCCTTCAGGGGGAAGAAAAAATCATCAAACATGCAAATTTGTCAAGGTTCAATTTTCAATTTGCACGTTGAACAGCTTGATGGCCTTTCTTCCCTGTGAAGGATTTAAAAGGAGGTTTGATCAGGTGGGAACCTAAAGAGAAAGACAGAAAGGTCCTGAGGTGTCTGCTGACAGTAAGGGGGGGAAATTGTTTCCCAGTGTTGCAAGAGACTAAGGAAGCAGGCAAGCCTCCATACTTGAATGTGATCCACAACTTGTGATTTTGTGATCGTCACTTGATGGTGCCAACACTCTTACAGAGCTTGGACACCTGTGAAGGGCGGCTGTATTATGCAGCAAGCATATTAATATTCGTTCATTCAAAATATCTATATACTTCCTGTCCTTCAGATTAATTCCAGGGAAGTTTACACAATTAAAACTCCAAAGAACAAGAAAAGCCACATTTTCTGCTGCCCCTTCTCCCAGAAATAAGACGGCCCCCAAGAACGCGGAAACTGGTCACCCCTGGATAGGAAGGAAGGAAGGAAGGAAGGAAGGAAGGAAGGAAGGAAGGAAGGAAGGCACAACTGCACACCTTGCTGATGTGCTGGCAGAAGGCAGGCACTGCGATCATCTGACTCAGGAAGTTGAGGTACGCGGCGACCAGCGCCATGATGCTGCAGCGGTGAGACATTGGCAGGTTATCCTCATTCAGGATGGCAGTATCCTTTAAGGTGGGGGGAAGGAGAGGGAGAACATTGAAAGGCACCGACACACCTGCTTGAAGACATTTCTGGATCGTGCACAACTCGTGGTTCCAGCCAAAGTACACCCCCCTGGGATTTTAGAAGACATCTGAAGTCAGCCCTGTTCAGGGAAGTTTTTAATGTGTGACATTTTAATGTATTTTTAATCTTTGTTGGAAGCCTCCCAGAGTGGCTGGAGAAACCCAGCCAGATGGGCAGGGTAAAAATTATTATAATTACAATAATTATTATTTGTACCCCGCCCATCTGGCTGGTAATTTTTTTATATATTATTATTATTATTATTACAGTGGTACCTCGGGTTACATACGCTTCAGGTTACAGACTCCGCTAACCCAGAAATAGTGCTTCAGGTTAAGAACTTTGCTTCAGGATGAGAACAGAAATCGTGCTCCGGTGGTGCGGCGGCAGCAGGAGGCCCCATTAGCTAAAGTGGTGCTTCAGGTTAAGAACAGTTTCAGGTTAAGTACGGACCTCCGGAACGAATTAAGTTCTTAACCCGAGGTACCACTGTATTATTATTATTATTATTATTATTATTATTATTATTATTATGTCTTCCTGCCGCACATACCTGCAAGGCAATGGCCAGGCGGATGAGGTCGGTCACCACCTCTTCGTTGGCGAGTTCAATCGTTATCAGAGCAAGAGACGTGTAGAGCAGCTCAAAGTTCTTATGCACGTTGTCGACCTCTTTGCAGCCCATGTAAACGTGCCTGTACAGCTGCTGGCCGTGCTGCAAAGGAGAGGGAAATCTCAGGAAACGCAGCAGGTAGAGAGGATTTTTCGAAGGTAAGAGCAAATCAGTGGAGAATGACAACGTGTTTTAAGGGATGCAGAAGGAACTCAGCAAAGGAAAACCTTCCTGCTTCTTGCAATTACCTTCTTCATGAAGCTCACATCTTGCCGCGAAATTTTGTCTCGCTTTATCTTCAGATCAGACACATCAGGTATTATTCTAAATATGGAACAAATACACAATTCTTAATTTCAAAAAACCCTAAACATATTATCATCATTGTGTGCTGAGATGAAGATGCAAGTTATAATTACCCCCATCTTTTCCAAGTTTGTGTTCAATTCCAGAGAATTCACAATTTATCATCATCAACTTATTATTTCCATTTCTTACCCGCTCAGAACCATAACGACCCAGGACAGGTTACAGCAATTTAAATTTTAATATTAAAAACAGTTTAAAACAAATTATAGTCACGGGAATAGGGTGGGTCATGAACAACTCTGATCATCTCTCTTTTGTCACATACTCAAGCGTTCATTTAAAAAAATACCTATATGAAAAATTCTGGCACAACTCTAGAATTTGTCCTCTTCAAAGGAAGAAGACGGAAGAAACTATGTTTACCAAAAGCAATACAGAATAGAACACAGATTGCTAATACAACATGACACTTAGTGAGATTGCATGCATTTATGTTGCCGCTATTATTATTATTATTATTATTATTATTATTATTATTATTATTATTATTTTATTATTAGGTAAAGGTAAAGGGACCCCTGACCGTTAGGTCCAGTCGTGGCCAACTCTGGGGTTGCGGCGCTCATCTCGCTCTATAGGCCAAGGGAGCCGGCGTTTGTCCACAGACAGCTTCCGGGTCATGTGGCCAGCATGACTAAGCCACTTCTGGCGAACCAGAGCAGCACACGGAAACGCCGTTTACCTTCCCGCCGGAGCGGTACCTATTTATCTACTTGCACTTTGATGTGCTTTCGAACTGCTAGGTTGGCAGGAGCAGGCACAGAGCAACGGGAGCTCACCCCGTCGCGGGGATTCAAACCGCTGACCTTCTGATCAGCAAGTCCTAGGCTCTGTGGTTTAACCCACCGCGCCACCCGCGCCATTTATTATTATTTTATTACTATTTTATTACTATTTTATTATTATTATTATTATTATTAGTCCCCTTAAACCAACAATGTCTCAAAGTGACTTATAATTCAAAAACAAAAATGCACAGAAGTTAAAACAAGAACCACAAAACTAGTCATACAATTGCTGGAAAAGTTAAAAACATTGCATCATCATAAGCATGATCACCGTAAAGTTAGCCAACTGAAAAATGCTCCAGCAGAAGAGCTGAAGTATCAACGCTCAATAGCCTGAGCAAAAACAAGTGTCTTTGCAAGGAGCTGAAAAGATGTCAATTGCAATTGCCTGTCAAGTTCCCCTGGGGAAGCACTCCTGAAATGCCCCTCTTGTTGTGACTCTCCATATTTTTTCTGGAAGGAGCACAAGAGAAAGCGAGGCAGTGGGAACCCCCTGTTAGGTCTAACACCTAATTAAAAGAACTCTTAACTGATTCACTGTGTAAGCATCAGCTGATGATTTGATTAAATCAATTAATTTGCATCTGCACATGAAAAGGAACAAGTTCTAAAGACAATTACTTGCCTTCTGACGATACATGCAAACAGGGAAATAACTCTCCAGGTAGGATTTGCAATCTCAGAGGCACCTTTTTGTCAAAATACTGCAGCCCTAGTTTATATACAGCAAAACCATTTCACAGGTTAATTTTGAGGCAACTGCGCCGATCATCACCACATTTTCCTGAGGCTGTTTAACGCAAAGTGGCATTTTTGTTCGGTTTCACCCCCCTGGTATCCTACCTTATTCCTCTGAGCTTTGCTCTGTTGTCGTGCCGGTCAATAAGATTGTGTAGTATTTCCAGAACCAGCTGTCGGAGCTCGCTGTCTTCCGTGAGCGAAGACGACAGCAGGGGATCCAGGAACGGGGCTGAGAGGACAGTCATGATGCTTTTGGCATTGTACCCCGAGGTGACCTGCCAAGGGGTTCAAGATAAAGCAAGTGTTACTGACACAGTTCTTGCTCATCCACAATATTCAGAATAGCAGCAGCAGTTCAAATATACCTAAGCAGTTTGCACAGTGAATCCAGATACCTAAGGATGGATCATATTTTGCTGTTTACACATAGCATGACTTTTGTTGCAATTACACTGTTTGGTTTTTTAAAAAAGTTGTTTTGTTAATAGTGTTTTATAGATTGCTATTGCTTTACTGATTATTTGCTAATTATTCGATATGATTTTCTATTATGTTATTGTTATTTATTGCTTGAGAGCTGCTTTGTGATTTATGTGAATGAAAAGCGGCATAGAAATATAATCCGTCAATCAACAGCAGGGCAGAGGCGGCTACCCTGCAACACTCTTGCAACTGATCTTGGATCTTGGATGAGCCAGTATGGTGTAGTGGTTAAGAGCAGTGGACTCGTAATCTGGTGAACTGGGTTCGCTTCCCCGCTCCTCCACATGCAGCTGCTGGGTGACCTTGGGCTCGTCACACTTCTCTGAAGTCTCTCAGCCCCACTCACCTCACAGAGTGTTTGTTGTGGGGGAGGAAGGGAAAAGGAGAATGTTAGCCGCTTTGAGACTCCTTCAGGTAGTGATAAAGCGGGATATCAAATCCAAACTCTTCTCTTCTTCTATTCCCAACAGCTCCATCTAGTGTGGCCCACAGTCAGGGCTGAAGGGAGCTGCGATCCAACAAGAGAAGAAGGCCCACAGGTGAGCTGCACTTGTGGAAGAGTATGGGAGCACAACTAGCAGGTGCCTTCTCATCACCTGTTCAACATCTCGCATGACCTGGAAATCTGCTCTGCGTGACCCGGCCCTCAGTTTCGGTGACTGACTGGCCATGTGGACATGCTTCCTCATGTTGGCCCAAGATGCCCCACAAGATGGTGAATTTAGCTGTGGGGCAGTTGGTGGGAGAGATTCTACTCTTACCTAAAAAGGTAAAGGACCCCTGACAGTTCAGTCCAGTTCAGTCACAAACGACTCTGGGATTGTGGCGCTCATCTCGCTTTACAGGCCGAGGGAGCCGGCGTTTGTCCACAGACAGTTTTTCCGGGTCATGTGGCCAGCATGACTAAGACGCTTCTGGCGCAACGGAACACCGAAACCAGAGCAGCACACAGAAATGCTGTTTACCTTCTTGCTGGAGCAGTACCTATTTATCTACTTGCACTTTTTGGTGTGATTTTGAACTGCTAGGTTGGCAGGAGCAGGGACTGAACAACGGGAGCTCACCCCGTCGCAGGGATTCAAACCGCCAACCTTCTGATTGGCAAGCCCAAGAGGCTCAGTGGTTTAGACCACAGCGCCACCCACCGTTTTTAGGACCCACCTCATTTTTAAGTTGTTTTTAATGCTGTGTTTCAGTACTGCAACCTGCCCTGGGACCTCTGGGTGAAGGGTGGGTAAGAGATAAATAATAAAAACAAGAGTTCTCACCCACAGCTGAAATGAAACCGAAATATTTAAACTTATCCATGCATCCTACTTCATGACAAAAGCCTAGAGACCGTGTGTCCCACTGAAAACAGACACATCTCACACACACACACACACACACACACACCATACTCCTCTGCGGAGCCATTATCAGACTTACCATAAGCAAAGACCGCAGCAACATGATCTGAATCCTCCTGGTTCCCAAATCCCTGGATGGGAGCAGAAAAGAGCTGTACTTTAGATCAATATGGCTCCGTGATCGAGCTCACACACTAGAACTGTGCATGTTTTGAGTGCAAGCTGCACCTCTGCTGTTGTTTCCAGCCAGAGCCACGGCCGGCTACTTAGTTTGGGCAAGTCCCCATAACTCTGTGGCAAACACTCTACCAGACCCATCTCTCAAGCAACGCACACCACACCCAGATGCATACAGAACAGACTGGCAAAGAACATTGCGAGCAGCAACGTTTTTTGTAATTCCCTGCCAGATGGCATTCCAGCAGTCAACTCCAAGAGAGGAGAGGCATGTCCCAGATGCCTTCTGCTTACATTCCAGCTAAGTTCATTACGGCAGGCATAATATCCCATTTTTAATCTCCTGCTATGATTCACTACTGGCAACCACTTCCTGCCCGCTGATACCTGGAGTGACAGAACGCCCTGAAGGGCCATTCCTGCCATACTAGCACTGAGATACACACGGACCAACTGATAAGTCACACGTGCAAACTCAGGGCTGCTGCTGACACATGCCATGGGAAGGAGTCAGAAAATGACCAGAGGCAACAAGTAAGGGCAAAAATGACTTATAGGCATGCATCTCCCTAAGACCTCCTTCACCATTCCTGCATGACTGTTCTGGTTCTTGGGGCAATTCTGCAGGAAGCCTGTTGGGAAAGGCAGGACCAGAGACAATCCTCAGTGAACTAAGACCTCATGGGCTTGTGAGCCATGCTCATCCGATTCTGTCACCCTCAGATCACCTCCTCTCTTAAGCAATCTCACACATTCTCCTTCTGCAGGCAGCCACCCCTGGAGTCTGGAACTCCCAGACCTGATGGCTACGCAGTGCCACCTCTCTCCCTGCTTTCGGAATTATTTTTTCCTGGGAGGCCTTTGGATCAACCGTAATCCTCATTCCCACACCTGAAACAAATACTTAGTATGTGTGTACTGGGAAAAATGATCAATTGCAGGTGCTTAATTGTTTTTTATTTACAGCTAATCGTATCCCTAAGGGTTCACCAAGGGATCATCTTCCCTCAAAGCCAGTGGAATTGCAAAGACAGCAGGAAGCGCAAAAGGCAGGCCACAGTTTTAAGAACCACCAGAGTTCTGGAACAGGCAAGAGGAAAAGTACAAACCCCAACTGGCTGGTGTCCACGGTCTGAGATGCTGACCCAAACACAGGGACCTTCCCCATAACGAACATCATTATTTCGGAGCGCTGGTAATCTGGGAGGTTGCTGCCAAAGAAACCTACGGAACGGAAAAGGGAAGGATGAGGCAACGCTGGGCCACCTGTTCATAAAACAGAGAAGGCCTGAGAATTCAAGGATTAAATTGGGTCCACATCACTGTCTTCCTCCCACCAGATCTTCTGGAATAACAGCTGCCTTGCGTTAACAAATCTGAGCCACTGTCTGGTTTGGACAATCTCCCCCAGTTTATGAAGCTGGGAATGAGAGTCTGGCCCAAGCATTCCTCCCCTCCCATGTGGGCTTCAGAGCACATCATTCCAGTGTTCCCTGATGTCCAAACCGAGAAAATCTGCTTTAAATGTTAGTTAATCTTGACACTTAGACAGTCATTAGGCCTGAGTTTCCTGGTTTGGATGTAACAGGCAGCTCTGGCTTAAAAACTCCCACAAATGAAGCGTTGAAGCCAGCACACGGCTGGGGAGGAGGAGAGGAGCTGGTTTAATAAGCTGAGAAAGATCACCCAGACCAGGCCAGCTCCCCTTGTGGTTTTCTTCTGAGAGGGCTCTTAGAAAGGCTAGGTTTATTCTGAGCCCCACAAATGTCTGTTATTCCCAAGGTGAAATGACCCAATTTCTCGAAACTGAACAGAAGCACTGAACTGCGTCCCATCTTGGTAGAAAGTCCTTCTAAGCACTTTGCAAGATGAAACCAGTGTGGTGGCTGGTGTCGCAGCTACAGTCCTTGTGGTGAAGACCTGGGTTCAAAAGCTCGGCTCCATCATGAAGCTTCCCCCCAAAAAATGCAACACAGGATTTCAATTTTTTGCTAGCATACACCCACCTAAGGGGGAATATCTGACTGACTCACCAATAGTTTGAATGATGGCATTCTGGACGATCTTCTCATCGCTCTCCTTCGTGCGGCTATTGAGGCTACCTTTGCCATCAGCGTCTTGGCCCAGTTCAAAATCCACACTCAAGCTCAGGTGCTTCAGCAGCGTGTTAAACACCTCCAGGACGGTTGGGCCTGTGCAAAAGACGACAAACACATCAGCCGGAATCTCGTTTTTCAAGGACAGGGAACTTTCACAAAACTGGAGGTCAGAAGCAAAGGCTATTTAGTTATTATCCAAATATCCAAGGGCAGTTAACAATAAAATAACCACAAATAATATAATAAAAACTGAGAAATACATAAAGTTCATAAACAGAACATGATGATGATAAGAATACCCCGCCCACTCTTGGCTGCTTCCAGCGAAATTTAAGAACTGTATGACAGGCTCCAAAATATCAGGTAAATGTTTTGATGTTTTACCTGACATCAGTATCTATGTGCAGCTTCCCTATCAGAGTAGATAGTTAGATAGATAGATAGATAGATAGATAGATAGATAGATAGATAATTTATTAAGGTCGGAGACCAGCTTATAAAACACACTTGGGGGTACAGACACAGAAGGAAAACAAACAATTAAAACAATGTACAACAATAAATTTAAAAATTATAACTGCAATAAGCATATAGACACTTAAAACTTTAAGATAAGCTACCGCAGAGAGATGACCCAGAGTCACCCATGGAACTGAGTTTGGGGATTTTCTTAACGAACTAGTTTGGGTTAGGGGATGGTCTGCGCCTACAGATCTGTACACAGAATCTGGCGACCATCCGGGTCGTCTTATGATCTTTGCCTAACAGGAAAAGGTCGAATTTTTGCTTTTCTAGGAGGTCAGCAAGCCTCACCAACAGGGGATCAATGGTCTCACTACGTGCCTCTTCCTAAAAGGGACATCTAAAGAACAAGTGCTCTGGGCTTCCTCTCTCCCCCAATGAACAGGCGCAAAGTCTCTGAGCATATGGGACTTTTTAAAAGGCTCCTTCCAGGACTGGTGAGGGCAGAGCCAAGCTTCTGATGAGAGTAGAGGCCCTTCTTGCATTTTTGGATATGAGAAAGAAGAGATATGCTGCCGGTGCAGCTATATATCTCTCGATTTCTCCAATTTTATAGTCTGGGCACCTTGAGCAGTCCTGTTGTCTCTCGGTGTCTATGATTCTTTGCCTGACTGTAGCTTTTGCCTGGCCCAACCCCAGACTTAGAAGGGCTTGAGGGGCAAAACCCAGTTTCTGAGGGGTGTTCAGGACTGCTGTCTGCCAGTCTGACTGGAACTGGTTGCAGAGGGTCAGTGGGGCTATTCCTCGGGGGAGCAGACTCAATGTCCGCCATTTGTAGATTGATGTTAGGCAGATATAAGCCTCCACTCTCATCATCGCCGTTTCTAGTCTAACCCATGCGTTTGAGACACATCTGGGCACTTGGAGGAGAGCTCTAAGGAGTTTGGATTGAACTCTCTCAAGGGGGGAGAAAGCAGAGGAAGGCGGGGCCCAGAAAGGATCCATACAGGAGCTGTGCCAACGTTTTGGCCTTGTATAATTTTAGAGCCGAGGGGACGAAAAAGCCCCATTGTGCTCTGAAAAATTTAAGAATACAGTTTGTTATCAGAGTATAGAATCATAGAGTTGGAAGGGACCCTGAAGGTCCTCTAGTCCAACCCCACAAGAATAACCACAGACACATAATTTTCTTAGCAAACAATAAAACATCTATTGGTCTTAACACTAAAGACCCAACCTCCCGTCTATTCCATATTTCAAATTCATATTACTTATTGCCAATACACACTTTTATCATAATTAAACTTATTCTTAATAAATCTAATTTCTTATATCTACCTTGCAACTATTACTGAAGTTCCTTGAATGCTGCAACAGAATTTAAACTACTATATTTATTTTTCAGATATTCTTTGAAAACTTCCCATTTTGAAACAAATTCCTGTTTTGATTTATTCTTTATTTTTACTGATAAACCATCTAATTCGGCATATTCTGTCAGCTTTTGGATCCAATCTTGTATAGAGGGGATTTCATTACTCTTCCATTTTGCTGCGATCAAAACTCTTGCTGCCGCCGTCGGCAATGCAGGAATTTCAATGAAAGCATCCATGACAGGATAAAATCTTGTCGGCAGCAGTATTTGAAAAATACCCTTGTTCTAACAGGTGTCTGTGAGCCCCTCTACGCACGCCTGTATACCCACAGCGTTCCGCTTCGTGTGTGAGGCCAGCGCTCTCTTCTTAACTGGGCCAGGATGCAGACAGTTGTGATCGGGGAGCAAACAGTATCCAGCCTCAAGGTTCCATCAAACACATTTCCCTCTGCTATAGCCCGGGCCAAGCTCCTTATCTACACAGGGGGGTTGAGAGATGGCCTGAAAGTGTGTGTTTTCCCCTGGTCTCCTAATCTTTTTTGCAACTGGAAATGCCACTGAAGATTGAACCTGGGACCTTCTGCATGCAAAGCCAGAGCCCCCCCCCTTTACCACTGAGCTATGATGGGGCTATAAAGGGACGCGGGTAGCGCCGTGGGTTAAACCACAGAGCCTAGGACTTGCCGATCAGAAGGTCAGCGGTTCGAATCCCCGCAACGGGGTGAGCTCCCGTTGCCCGGTCCCTGCTCCTGCCAACCTAGCACTTCGAAAGCACGTCAAAGTGCAAGTAGATAAATAGGTACCGCTCCGGCGGGAAGGTAAATGGCGTTTCCATGCGCTACTCTGGCTCTCCAGAAGCGGCTCAGTCATGCTGGCCACATGATCCAGAAGCTGTACGCCGGCTCCCTCGGCCAATAAAGCGAGATGAGCGCCGCAACCCCAGAGTCAGCCACGACTGGACCTAATGGTCAGGGGTCCCTTTACCTTTTATGATGGGGCTATGAGGCGAACCCAGCTGCTAGTAGGAACTGCCTTCAGATTTGGTGAGGGTTTCTAAAATGCGTGCATGCAGCGGCAGACTTGGTGTCCTGTGCAAGGCCAAAATCTTACTCCTTCCCTCCTGCCAAGCGCCCCCCCACTGCCCTCCCAAATCGAGGTAAACAAGTTGCAGGGGCTTTGGGAAAGAGGCACGAAGCTCTGACGCGGTCCTAGAGACCTCTCATCTCCTCCCCAAAAGCTGGGAAAGCACTAACAAGGTTTGGGAAGGAAGTGGGAGGACTTTAGGACCCTGTCAGAACCTCGTGCCCCCTTCCCAAAACCCTGCGCCCTTGGCTCAGTGCCCAGCGTGTGCGCACCACTTGCACATCCCTAAATCCGCCCCATGCATGTTTCAAAGTACAAATGCCATGATAAAGATGCCAGCGCCCACATGTGGAGCAAAACATGATGTCTGGCCAAGAGGTTCCAGGGCTTTAGAATGAGGACACTCTGCACCTCTTACTCCTCATTAAGTTCAGACTCCAGAGCAACAAAAAAAATCAAACAACAAAAGCAGTTTGTCGCAACAAGCGAGCACCAGAGTCAAAAGAAGACCAACAAACCAGCAAGCTATCACGCCAAGTTTCCGTTTTGGAAAAAGCTGAATTAAAAACACCCACCAACTGGGAAAAAACAACGTGTAGAAGTCAACAATAAAAAGACAACGAGGCGAATCCTCAGGGTGCCTCTTCTGCAACATGGGCATCCTTACCATCTGGGTATCCTGTGGCCCCAACATCTTCTACGCAGTGAGTTTGACACCAGGCTCCATCACAAGGACTCCCTTCCTGAGACTCCATTTATCGCACACAAAAATATCCTGGCATTCGCTCACTCTCGTCCCCAAGGACCACTTGTCCCTCCTGCTTCACGATCGCACTGAGACTCCTGCCTTTGCTCTGAGAGCCTGAGGCTTCCTGCCAGGTCTACTTCCACTTGCCTTCTCTCTCTCTCTCTCTCTCTCTCTGCGCCTACAGATCCTGCATTTTATCTGCAGACCAATTAGCAGTAATTAGTCCTTGCACGCTGGGTCACACCTCTGTTTACTGGAGCTACTTCCGGTCACAGCTCTTTGAAAGGGATAAATTAACTTTAGCACACATGCCCCAAGGCTGTCAAAAGGAGATTCTGAGAATATGATATTTAATATAACAAAATGATAAAAATAAAATAAATTAATAAAATTAATAATAGTATCATAGAATCATAGAATCATAGAATCATAGAGTTGGAAGAGACCACAAGGGCCATCGAGTCCAACCCCCTGCCAAGCAGGAAACACCATCAGAGCACTCCTGACATATGGTTGTCAAGCCTCTGCTTAAAGACCTCCAAAGAAGGAGACTCCACCACACTCCTTGGCAGCAAATTCCACTGTCGAACAGCTCTTACTGTCAGGAAATTCTTCCTAATGTTTAGGTGGAATCTTCTTTCTTGTAGTTTGGATCCATTGCTCCGTGTCCGCTTCTCTGGAGCAGCAGAAAACAACCTTTCTCCCTCCTCTATGTGACATCCTTTTATATATTTGAACATGGCTATCATATCACCCCTTAACCTCCTCTTCTCCAGGCTAAACATGCCCAGCTCCCTTAGCCGTTCCTCATAAGGCATCGTTTCCAGGCCTTTGACCATTTTGGTTGCCCTCCTCTGGACATGTTCCAGTTTGTCAGTGTCCTTCTTGAACTGTGGTGCCCAGAACTGGACACAGTACTCCAGGTGAGGTCTGACCAGAGCAGAATACAGTGGCACTATTACTTCCCTTGACCTAGATGCTATACTCCTATTGATGCAGCCCAGAATTGCATTGGCTTTTTTAGCTGCCGCGTCACACTGTTGGCTCATGTCAAGTTTGTGGTCAACCAAGACTCCTAGATCCTTTTCACATGTACTGCTCTCAAGCCAGGTGTCACCCATCTTGTATTTGTGCCTCTCATTTTTTTTGCCCAAGTGCAATACTTTACATTTCTCCCTGTTAAAATTCATCTTGTTTGTTTTGGCCCAGTTCTCTAATCTGTCAAGGTCGTTTTGAAGTGTGATCCTGTCCTCTGGGGTGTTAGCCACCCCTCCCAGTTTGGTGTCATCTGCAAATTTGATCAGGATGCCCTTGAGTCCATCATCCAAGTCGTTGATAAAGATGTTGAATAAGACCGGGCCCAAGACAGAACCCTGTGGCACCCCACTAGTCACTCTTCTCCAGGATGAAGAGGAACCATTGATGAGCACCCTTTGGGTTCGGTCAGTCAGCCAGTTACAAATCCACTGAGTGGTAGCATAGTCAAGACCGCATTTTACCAGCTTCTTTACAAGAATATCATGGGGCACCTTGTCAAATGCCTTGCTGAAATCAAGGTAGGCTACATCCACTGCATTCCCTTCATCTACCAGGCTTGTAATTCTGTCAAAAAACGAGATCAGGTTCGTCTGACATGACTTATTTTTCAGAAATCCATGCTGACTATTGGTGATCACAGCATTCCTTTCTAGGTGCTCACAGACTGTTTGCTTAATGATCTGCTCCAGAATCTTCCCTGGTATTGATGTCAGACTGACTGGGCGGTAATTATTTGGGTCCTCTCTTTTCCCCTTTTTGAAAATAGGGACAACATTTGCCCTCCTCCAGTCTGCCGGGACTTCGCCTGTTCTCCAGGAATTCTCAAAGATGACTGCCAGTGGTTCTGAAATCACATCTGCCAGTTCTTTTAATACTCTTGGATGCAGTTCATCTGGCCCTGGAGACTTGAATACATCTAGACTAGCCAAGTATTCTTGTACTATCTCCTTAGTTATTCTGGGCTGTGTTTCCTCTGCTGAATCATTTGCTCCAAATTCTTCAGGTCGGGCATTGTTTTCTTTATCGGAGAAGACTGAGGCAAAGAAGGCATTGAGGAGTTCAGCCCTTTCTGTGTCCCCTGTTTGCATTTCACCATCTTCTCCTCTGAGTGACCCCACTGTTTCTTTGTTCTTCCTTTTGCTACGAACATACCCATAAAAGCCTTTTTTGTTGCTTTTAACCTCTCTAGCAAGCCTGAGTTCATTCTGTGCTTTAGCTTTTCTGACTTTGTGTCTACACGTGCTGGCTATTTGTTTGAATTCCTCTTTGGTGGTTTCCCCCCTTTTCCATTTTTTGTACACATTCTTTTTTAATCTTAACTCAGTTAAAAGTTCTTTAGATAGCCACCCTGGCTTCTTTAGGCACCTTCCATGTTTCCGTCTCATTGGTATTGCCTGAAGTTGTGCTTTTACTATCTCCCTCTTAACAAACTCCCAGCCATCATGAACTCCCTTTCCTTTTAGTATTACTGTCCATGGGATCTCACCCAGCATTTCCCTAAATTTTATGAAGTCGGCTTTCTTAAAGTCGAGAAATTGTGTCCTAGTATGCTTGGCTGCTCCTTTCCGCTGTATAGTAAACTTCAGAAGAGCATGATCACTCGCGCCTAATGATCCTTCCACTTCTACCCCACTAACCAGGTCATCAACATTGGTTAGGACCAGATCTAAAATGGCTGTTCCTCTTGTTGCTTCTCCCACTTTCTGGACAATGAAGTTGTCTGCAAGGCCAGTGAGGAATCTGTTTGACCTTATGCTCTTGGCTGAGTTTGACATCCAACAAATATCCGGGTAATTGAAGTCCCCCATTACTACTATCTCCCTTCCTTTTGCATGCTTGGCCATCTGTTCCAGGAAGGCATCATCTATGTCCTCCGTTTGGCTTGGGGATCTATAGTAAACTCCCACAATGAGGTCACTGTTGTTCTTCTCTCCCTTAATTTTGACCCAAATGCTCTCACTTTGGCTTTGAGGTTCTAAATCTTGGATCTCTTCACAGGTATACACATCCCTGACATATAACGCCACTCCTCCTCCTTTCTTGTCTGGTCTGTTTCTCTGAAATAGATTGTATCCCTCCATTATTACATTCCAATCGTGGGACTTATCCCACCAGGTTTCAGTGATTCCTATTATGTCATATTTAGTTTGCTGCACCAAGAGCTCAAGCTCATCTTGTTTATTTCCCATGCTTTGCGCATTAGTGTACAGACATTGAAGTCCATTAATCATTCCCCCGTGTCTCTTATTTAAGGATTTTTTCCTCCCACCACTAGGTCTGTGTGCTGTTTGCTCCATTCGGTCTATGACATTTGGATGATCATCTTCATCAATTGATAGACTCCTACCTTCAGGACCACTGTCTCCCTCCCCCACATTAGTCAGTTTAAAGCCCTCCTGATGAGGTTTCTGAGATTTTTTGCAAAAACATTCCTCCCAACCGTTGTGAGGTGCAGCCCATCGCTTGCCAGAAGTCCATCTTCAAGAAACTGCATTCCGTGATCTAAGAATCCAAACCGTTCCTGTTTACACCATTTGCGAAGCCAGTTGTTCACTTCCACTATTTTTCCCTCTCTCCCTGGGCCACGTCGTTCAACTGGGAGGACAGATGAGATGACAATTTGTGCATTTAATTGCTTCAATTTCCTGCCCAGAGCCTCGTAATCTCTTTTGATCTTCTGGAGGCTATTGCTTGCAGTGTCATTGGTTCCCACATGAACCAAGAGGAAGGGGTATTTGTCAGTGGGTTTTATGATTCCTTGCAGTCGTTCAGTTACATCTTGGATCTTAGCCCCGGGGAGACAGCACACTTCCCGAGACATCTTGTCAGGCCCACAGATAACTGCTTCTGTTCCCCTCAGTAGGGAATCCCCTATCACCACTACACGCCTCCTCTTAGGTCTGGTCGGGGTTCTTCCGTGAGCTGTCCGTTCCAAGGTCGCCTGCACATTCCCTGAGGGCTGACTTTGCTGCTCGTCTTCATATACCTGATCGACTGTAATGAGGGAGAGATCCTCAAATGGAGTCTGCTCTTCGTCTTCCATGCTAGGGGAGAGGACCTCAAAGCGATTGTGTATTTCTAAACAATCAGAGCGAAACCTGGGCCTCCTACTTCTTTGAGTCACGTTTCTCCATATATCTGGCTCCTGTGTTGGTGAACTAGCCTCCTTCTCAGGGGAGTCCCCTGTCTCCTCCTTGGTGGAGACGGTGTGCTCTGTTGCTTCCAAGAAGAGCTCCAGCTCTCTAATTCTTTGGAGCGTAGCTACACGTTCCTCCAGTTGCTGGACTTTGTCTTTTAAGAGGGCAATCAACATGCAATTGCTGCAGGTAAAGCTGCCTGCAACCTTTGGCAAGATGGCAAACATTGCGCAGGAACCACAGGCGACTGCAGCTGTTCCCTCACCCTCCATCTTGAGAACGTGTCGTTGGGGCTGACTACAGCGGTCCTCTTTGCACAGGGAGAGCAGCTAATCAGCCACAAGAAACACACACACAAGAAAACCCTTTTTGCTCCTTCTTCAGCTGCTGCCCTACAAGCCCTACTAGTAGTAGTAGTAGTAGTAGTAGTAGTAGTATACCACCCTTCATCTATATTCTCAGGGCAGTGGACAGCATTAAAATACAAGTCAAAAACACAAAATACATAATAAAAACAAGGGGGGGAAACCAGTAACTCCAATAATCTACTGTTCTTCTACCGGGGGGAAAGTAGATATATGAGGAGGGAAACCAGAATTAGACATGGCACTATCTATTCCACGTTTCCATAACCAACTAGCCCTTCCAAAAACTCCCAGGTTTTTAAGCCATCCTCAATTAGCCGGTCTCACCAATGGATCCTTTAGCAGCAATGGCCACTGCCTCCAAAAGGACCTGGATGATACCGGCTCGAACTCGGGGAGAGTCTCGTTTGCAGCAATCAAGGTGCCCCAGGATTTCCTGTATCACATGATGAGAATACTGCGCCTGGGAAGGGGAAGGAAACAGCAAAAGCTCGTTATAGCCCTTCAAAACTACAGCTATGGCTCCAGAGCTGACCGTTCTAACTGATAATACCAAGGCACATTTGCACACCTCCGGAGTTGGGTGCTTCAGAGAACCCAGAGGATAAGCTAGGCTGTATTACACTCTAAAGAGGCATTTGAATAAAAGTGGGAGATGACAGAGTTTGAAGAATAAAGAGCACAAAGGGGGGAGGGTACACAAAATAATCATTGGAGGTCCAGAAAATGCGCTGTGGGTTTTGAAGACGAATTTGAAGGAACAGAAAGAACGAAATTAAATTTCACAGTAAAGGGAGCTTGAATTTCAAAACAGATGGAAGGAATTCCTCCTCACAGCAAACTCTACTAATTTTCAGTCCAGCAGAGAACAAATATCTTTAGGATGTTTTCATCTATCCTTCTGTTTTCGAACAGTATTTCCCTAAAACCTGGCACCTACAGTGAGTTCAATTTTGTCGATATTGAATACATTTTATCCCAGCTCTCCACCCCGGTATGAGGCACTTAGAGTAGCTCACAATCAAGCTATAAATTAAAAAATAACTGAAAACAGATACAAGCAAAACTGATATATCTATCAAACTAAAAAACAGAGAGGGCAGGGGAGGTGAGTGGGTGTGTAATTTATAATAATAATAATAATAATAATAATAATAATAATAATAATAATAATAATTTATTATTTATACCCCGCCCATCTGGCTGGGCTTCCCCAGCCACTCTGGGCGGCTTCCAAAAAAGTATTAAAATACTGTAATACATCAAACATTAAAAGCTTCCCTAAACAGGGCTGCCTTCAATTTATGTATTTTAAATACTATGTTGGGAAAGATGGAGGGCGCAAGGAGAAGGGGACGACAGAGGACGAGATGGTGGGACAGCGTTCTCAAAGCTACGAACATGAGTTTGACCAAACTGCGGTAGGCAGTGGAAGACAGGAGTGCCTGGCGTGCTCTGGTCCAGGGGGTCACGAAGAGTCGGACACGACTAAACGACTAAACAACAACAACAAATACTATGTAAACTGCTTAGAGATTTTGAAGATTAAGGGGTATATAAATCCTGTTAAATAAAACTAAACATACAGATGGAGGGACAGAAAAAACAGTCAACAGAAAACCCTGCTAGAACAGAAACGATTTTTCAACCTGCCACACCATGAGAGGATACTCAAGACATATTATCTTCAACAAAACTACAAAAATATGTATCAGGAACTTGAGAGAAGAGAGTTAAACGGCAGAAACTAGAAGCTAATGATAAATTCTCCAGCATGAACACCCCTGAAACGATTATGATGGACCCTCCAATGTTGCAGAAGCCTGACCCTGCAAACATCCAGAGGGGCGTCTGCTGGTTCCAGCCCTAACTTCCTCCTTTGTCTTAATGGATTATTGTTGACTGACTATGAAATAGGTACAGGGTAAACATACCTGTATGGAGTACATGATGATTTTGAAGCAGTGGACAGCAAATTCATTGGGGTCCCACAGTCTGTGATGGTCTAAATGTCTGTTAAAAACAAACCATTATTAAGCACCTGTAGCAATTTCAACATTTAACAATGGGCTCGTTCGGATGTCAAATCCTAGTTTGGCTGTCGCGTTACTCTGAGAAGAAGCAGCCTGCATGAATAAGCAACCACTGCATTTAAAGGAATTGGGGCGTTCTGGAATGAGAGGTGAACTTTTAGGGATGTTTCTCCAGGTGCATTTTTGTACAGATGTCCAAATACAAAACATGTGCTTAGTGTAAGAGCTATGAGGGGTGCATGGTTATGTAAATTGCAGGTTCCCCCTTCAAAATATTCCTACAATGTGACCAAGAAAGGATTGAGGCTGCACATAAGAGGGGGCGAATCACAAACTATTTGCCCTTTGTAACTGATGTGAGCAAAGAAGATTGTTGAATGTCAAACTATGTAAAGACTCCTGGCTGATGAGTAACCTCCAGATCATTACTTGCATGCCAGGGATTTTGAAGATGGTGACTTGGGAAGGTAGGCTCCTGTTTCAACCACGAAGCTTTCTCTTCCAGGGATTATCTCCACCCTCTTCCCTCTCTTTGCTGTTGCTTCCCAATTCTATCTAGGAGGAAAGGGCTCCTGCAGCATAGTCCTCAGCCCAAGAAAAGCACGGAAGTGCAACAGCCACTGGCTGTTCCAGAGCATCCTCCGTCCTCCGCTGTGCGGATGCAAGGAGTATTAAGCAGCAAATGGCTGTACCAAATGTCGCTGCACCATCTGGCTTGCTGGCTGGAATTTCAACCAGCAAGGATGATGAGCAAACAAAACTTGATGTACTCAAATGAGGAGCACAGGCAGGTCTGTATATCCCATCACATCACATACAGCAGGGGTCAGCAAACGTTTTCAGCAGGGGGCCGGTCCACTGTCCCTCAGACCTTGTGGGAGGGCTGGACTATAATTTGGGGGGGGGGATGAACGGATTCCTATGCCCCACAAATAACCCGGAGGTGCATTTTAAATGAAAGGACACATTCTACTCATGTAAAAACACCCTGATTCCCGGACCGCCCGCAGGCTGGATTTAGAAGGTGATTGGGCCAGATCCAGCCCCCGGGCCTTAGTTTGCCTACCCATGACATAAAGCATTACTTACTGAAGCTGAATGTGGGGGGATTTTATGTGGAAACCTATTGTATCCTGCACACACAGGGCCATCCTATTTTCATCCTGATATTAATCCAGGAAGGCAGGTTAATCAACCTGCTCAGAGCCATCCTGAATGAGGACTGGACACAGTCAAAGTCCATACTCTGTCCACTACACCAAGCTGCTTTTTGTTCTTTTGGATAAGTACATCTTCAGGATAGACTTTTGGCTCATGGGACACAGACAGTTATATAAAGTGCTTGTTTTATTTAAAAAAATGTTTAGGGGTACTCTCATTTTCCTACCCATATTGAAATACTGCCCCTTAATGAGGCCAAACTTATTAGATTCACAAAATGTTTAGGGGTATTATCAGGGAACTGCCATCAGCTCAGAGGCAAGAGATGGAAGGGCAGTTGTGTTATAGCGAGCCTCCGAAAATCTTGCGAAGCAGTTCCTCTTCCGGCGAGGAGGAAATCCCCGCCTCTAGTGGAGAAGAGGTGCAGGGACCAGGGAATGCTACAGAGAGCCTCAAACCGAGCCTGAGCAAACCGGAGACGTGGGAAGTACACCCTTGCCAGAGCCCATTCTGCGCAGTAGTCTTCGGCGCAGAGAGGGGTGGAAAAGGCTGGGGGTGACGTGACTTTTATGCTGGGGGAGGTACAAAGACCAACCACTCCCAGATTCTGCTAGCGATTGAGCCAGACATGAACTTGCAACGCTCTTCCCTGTAAATAGTTTGCACCAAGAATAAAGCCTGGAAAAGACAGTTCGGAGTCCTGCCTGTTTACTCTCGAGCAACCACACCAGCATCTGACAGGTGTGCATACCCCTGCGTACCCCTAGGAAAAAAAGCACTGGTTTTATAGCAATATGGAAGATCAGAACAGCTGAGGGAAACATAGTGCTCTCGGGACTTTTCAGCAGCCACAGCCAGCCTTGAGGGAGTTTTGCCAACTATTTCAAAGGCATTGCCTGCCCCAGGAAACGCTTAGAGGATTCTGGAGATTTCCAGCACAACCCTCTCGGGCCCTAAGATCAGCAGGAGAGAGCCTGTTGGTGCTGCTGCTGCTGCTGCCATTGGCTTTTGCCCAGTTGGCACTGACCCATGGCAGGGCCTTCTCGGTGGTGGTTCCTCATTTGTGAAAAGCCCTCCCTGGTGTGGTGCTCCTGTCATCCTCGTTATTAACATTCCGGGCAAAGGTAAAAACATTTCTCTTTACTCAGGCATTTGATGGCTGAAAGATACTGTTCCTGCCAACCTTGAAATTACAAGCTGCAGGTGTATGTGGTTGCTTTTAATTGTTTTTGAATATGTTTTGATTGTTGCTGTATTGCTGTAACATTACATTATTACTTTACATTTAACATTAGCATTGCCGCCCTGGGCTCCTTAGGGAGGAAGGGCAGGGTAAAAATGTAGTGAAGTGCATAAGTAAACAGATGCTTACGCAAAGACTGGTCTCACAGCATTATTCATGTTCCCATAGGTGGCGCGGCCCAGCAGCTCCCTGAAGCAGTTCTCAGCCAGCACAGCTGGGTTCTCCTCTTTATCGCCTCCTGTTGGAGAGGAGGGTGGGCCAATCCGGCTGCAAAAACAGGCGCACACACACATTTGGACAGGGTTGCCAGGCTTTGACATTGTGCTTCACTGCCATGACAGAAGATGCAGCCACAGCACCTCCTGCCCACACCCAACCTCTCTCCTTGTCCTCAGGGCCAGCAAAGGGCCCAGCCCCCCCCAAGAGACGGGCATACCTGTCGACATCTTCAATCTTCTGCATATTATAAAGCAGCGAGGGAACAATCTTGTCCATATGCTGAGGCTCCCATATGGTGGCTCGGAGCTCGTCGTTTACGGTTTTGCGAACCACCCCCTGGATGCCCCTGATTCCAGCAATTCGGATCCTGGAACAAGAAACAATGGCATTTTCATAGAAGGGAAAGCTGCAGGATCCCTGCATTTTAGCTGTGATCCCTGCACTGCAGGGGGTTTGAGTCCCTTCCAACTCTACAGTTCTATGGAAGATGGAATGCCCAGAACTTAAGCCCAAAGGCAGCAGGGCTAGCCAATCTGATTACTGAGACCAGGGAGCAAATATCTCTACGCAGGCATATATATTTGATGAAGACACATAAGGAGGACATCAAAGTCCAGACTCAAGCATATAAAGACAGGAGCCAGCATGACTTTTTATTTTCTTTTGCCTAGTTTCACCCTAATCTCATTCATACCTGCCCCTGGCAAGGAAAGCAGTTTTCTATGTCAGTTTTATCCTTCCTGCCCTGCTTCGAGTGCCCCAGCCACCTTCTGTGTTTCTTTAAAGTGCTGGTTTATGAATATGCATTTAAACAATCAAACAGCATTTGTTCTTACAAAAAAGCAACAACAGCCCAGTCCACCAGCACTCTCCATATCCCCTTTTGCTTCCAGCTGGCAGAATGTTCTCTCCAACAGTTCAATGCTCAAAGAGACAAAAACATGATGAATACATTTTCCAGAGCAAAGTGGCTCAGGTTATTATTTACTTATGTTTCCCCCACCCCTAGGGTAACAGCCCATCTCAGATGACTATCATTTGGGTATTGAGCTTCATGGACTCTTGGGTACTTGGTTTAAGCTACAAGAGCTTTTTGGTTTGGCAGAGGCTACCCCGGCAAGCCTCAGCAGAAAGACTCGATACTCTCTGAAAAGGGCACATGAATTAAACTCCATTGACGGTTCTTGGCAGAACATGAATGGGAGAAGATGCTGGGCTTTGCCATCGCAGATATTCTCAGTAGCCTGGTAATTTAGGGAGCAGATACCGGAAAGTGCTCCCATCCCTTCGCCGCACATTGTTACTTACTCGTTCCGTATTTCCGGGTCAGTGTGGCAGGAGTGACACATGCCACTGAAGCGAGACACAAAGAAGTCATAGCGGCGGTGATAGGAAGGCGTGTCCTCCTCAATGTTTGCAAATTTGACAAACTGCGGAAGAGGAAGGAGAAACGGAGAGGATTCAGTACAGCTTCAAAGCAATCAGAAAGTTGGCATCACCCAGCCCCAAAATGCTCCAATCCCCGACTACAGTTGAAATTATCCAGAAAGCAGCACCATTCATAGTTTATTGCATGCAGCGGGTGGAAACACAGCAAAATCATTTCTGTTATTCATCCGTCTTTTTTCTAAGCATTTCTGACTGGCTATCCCTATATTATCATCATCATCATCCTCTTTCTCTGGTGGGGAAAGAGGTCAGGTGCAAGGCTTTCCAGGAGGGCAATCCTCTCTTCCTACATCCCAAACCTTCAGGGCACCGGCAGCAAAAGGCACAGATCTCAATCCCTCAGAGCAAGGCAGCCAGCCGCTTGTCTTTAAAATTCCCCAGGTCTTTTCCCTCTGGCAAACTTTTCTTCCAATGTGGCAAGACCTGGTATTTTTACCACATCAGGACAACTCTCTAGAAATGCTCCAGGACCTGGTAAACAGTATGCAACAGGGAGGGTGTCTTGCAAGCTTCACTTTCTAAAAAACCACCAGGTTAGTAACTTGATAGCCTGCTGCTGCTGAATCTAGTATGCTAGGGCAAATGTTGGGATGTTACCCAGTACAGTGGAACCTCGGGTTACATATGCTTCAGGTTACATATGCTTCAGGTTACATATGCTTCAGGTTACATACGCTTCAGGTCACAGACTCCGCTAACCCAGAAACAGTGCTTCAGGTTAAGAACTTTGCTTCACAATGAGAACAGAAATCGTGCTCCGGCGGCGCGGCGGCAGCAGGAGGCCCCATTAGCTAAAGTGGTGCTTAAGGCTAAGAACAGTTTCAGGTTAAGAACGGACCTCCGGAACGAATTAAGTACTTAACCCGAGGTACCGCTGTAGTTCTTCTCTTCTTTGGGGACCCTTCTCTAGTTGCCTCACCTCTGGAGCTCAGGCACTTAGCAATTCCTGTGGTTGCACCTCTAGCTATGAAGTAGCCTCTTCAGACACGTTCGTTCCCTGGGCACAGTTTAGAAGCGAATCACCCAGGCTTTAAATAAGTAGCATGGTCTATTTTTTAAAAGCTACTGGTTTGTTTGTAGCACCTTTGCTGTTTTAGGCTCAATTCTGCTGTGTTATTGATTTGGTATGTTGGTTTTACTGGATTTTAAATGAGGTTTTGTGTTGTTTTGGAAGCTCCTTGTACATTTTGTTGAAATTGAAAGAGGATGTAAATATTTTAAATACTTTATTTTTTGCTCTATAAGACTCACGTTTTCCCTTCTAAAAAGTAAGGGGAAATGTGTGTGCGTCTTATGGAGCGAATGCAGGCTGCACAGCTATCACAGAAGCCAGAACAGCAAGAGGGATTGCTGCTTTCACTGCGCAGCGATCCCTCTTGCTGTTCTGGCTTCTGAGATTCAGAATATTTTTTTTCTTGTTTTCCTCCTCCCAAAACTAGGTGCGTCTTGTGGTCTGGGTCTTCTAGAGCGAAAAATACGGTGCATAAAAGTAACCCAAGGCAGACCTGGAGCATCCCTGATACAGCACTTGAGCTGAACCAACCTGGGTTCACAAGACCCTTATCCTCACATCGGTCCTGTTTACTTTGCTGTCGGGTGTCCCTATCCTTGGACCAGGCCTGACTCTCAAAACTTTCTTGACTCCGTTTCAGCTACTCCTAGGCTTGCTGCAATACACTCCTACACTTTGGAGACTGGATTCTGTTACTGTGAAACGGTATCACAGGCAGGACAGTCAAGAGTGCAAAAGCAGAAGGCACTCAGGGCTCATCACTAATGCAGCAGTGATGACGAGGGAATAGAATACCTTTGACTTGGAAGATAAAGGGCAAGCTAAGCTTCTATTTAAAGTCTTGCACAGATCTGCTGGAGAAATATAAAGAGTGGATTTCTAGCCCTGTCAGGTGGCACAGAAAAATCTCAAAGACAAGCAAGCAAAGAATATTAATGGAGCATCAGATGGGCAGGAAGAAAAGGGACTTCTTCTCAGTCCTCTACCCACATCTCCTGCAGGCTTTCTAAGTAGCCAACTCACACCTTCCACAAGAACCATGGCCAGAGGGAAGGGTTTCTTTCTTCCTAACCTGTGTCTTTGAGGGAGTCATTGATCAGGGCCTGCCTTAATCCACCAGATGTTTGGGAGGTTTCTTATTCCCCCTTCTATGCTTAAGAACCCACCATTATCCCACCAATATTTTTAAATTTATATCCCATACCTTCAGCACAGATTTATGTTCCCAGGGTAGTATAGTAATAGGAAACCAAAAGGAACACTGAAAATAGCAACAACAACCATGTATACAAACTGTACGGCAAATCAAAACAAAACTAAATAGCCAGATTAAAACTGAGGGCGAAAGCAATCCACCCCTAAATTAAAGGATGCTTACGTTAGCAGTTCTTTAAAGTTGGAGGAAACAGAAATGTTTTTGCCTGGTGCCTAAATGAGAGCGGGGACCTCGAAGGGGATATCTGCCAAAAGTGAGGAGCCACCACAGAAAAGGCTCCGTCTCCGGTAATCACCCACTTCATTTTTAAGATTTTTAAGCACAATCCATTTCATGGTATACAGCCAGGGGAGGCTCAGGGACGACATGTGGCTAGTCAGAATCATAACCAGGGAAGAAGGTATGCAGCCTTGCAGCTTGGTCACACGACCAGGGGTTTGGAAGTAACTGCATTCCTCTCTGCCTCTTCCTAGCCATATCCTCTGTGCAGCTCCCCAAAGGCCATGCCAGGGAAACGATTTTTTTAAAAAAATAAATTTTATTTTATTTTTACCAACCACCAAAACACAAACAGTGAAACCCCCCAGGCAGCTGATACATTGGGTATACAATATTCAATAATATACATATTCAATAACAACAACATATTCAAATTAACCCTATGTACACTTCTATATACCTTAAGACTCCTCCGTCCACAAGGTTTATTTAACTTTTAACACTTTAATCGCCCCAAATTGTTCAAACCTACTCAAATAATTCAATATCTTCTCAAACTAATCCTCCTCTTTCTCACTGACCTTAAACCTTTTCAGCTTGGTCACACGACCAGGGGTTTGGAAGCAACTGCATTCCTCTCTGCCTCTTCCTAGCCATATCCTCTGTGCAGCTCCCCAAAGGCCATGCCAGGGCAACTAAACTGACTCCAGACAGTAGGAGAACCAAGTGGGAGACCCAAGGAGTGTTCACTCACCGAGTTGGTTCCCAGGACTTGCAGCCTCGGTTCTCCGGACTCCAGAAGCTTGGCCACCATGTGAAGGAAGCTCTCCACAAACGGCTTGATGCTTTGAGAATGGCAAGCCATGAGCAGCTGGTCTAGGGCTTCCATGGCAATGAAGACATACCTGCATGCAGAGAGGTGAGCACAAACATCACACAGCCTCCTTGCTTGGGGGGTTTGCCACAGAAAAGGAGGCCAGTACTGGCGGGGGGGCGCAGGGCGGGGAAAATGAGAAGCAAGATTTGAAGTGGGTGTCAGCAAAAATCTTACCCACAGCGGTGTCTGACAACATCTCTGCTCAGCCTCTCTGCTAAATAGGCACCGATCCGATCAAGCTTCTCAGGAGCAGAGACGGCATAGAAGGTGAGTTTCTCCATATCTGCTTTGACAAGGCCATCCTGCACAGGTGAGAGAGAGTTCAAGGAAACAACTTTAAAGATAAATTTAAGTGGTTTGTATTGTACAAACTGATATTTACTGCAGTTGATTTTATGAGACTTATGAGGCTAGCCTAAGCAAAGCATACATTTTAAACTAAATTGTGTGAAACTCCTACAACGTGTGCAGCTATATCCATACCCACAACTAGAGCTATCTTACTTAGCATCAGAACCTGGGTGATTTCACAATGTTGAAGCGGCCAGCTGGCCAACCTTACCAAGTTAACACCTTTAAACAAAAGCTACAAATAAAAAAAAAATGCCTGAACATGAAAACCTCAAAACTCCCTACAACCCCATCTCCCACCCCAAATTAAAACACGGACTGCAAGGGCTCGCTTACTTTTGGATCTTCGGGGAATATGTTATCTACCAGGCGCTTGTAACGTGGGCGCAAGGCAGCACAGCAGCAGCAGACTCCTGCAAAAAACAAGAACTGCAAATGAGAACCAAACTCTGTGGAGGTGGGACCCCTTTTTTCCAGAATGGAATCACCACTCGCAATGACACCCACATCCACAATTCGCAGGCTCAGGTACATGCGCACTTTTGTGAGAAAGTGTCCCACAGACGTAGGTAGGTTCAATAATTTTAACAATGGTTTTAATAGTGGGGAAAGCAGCAACTGGATGCACAAGCTGAATGAAGGGCAGCAGTGAAAACTGGCTCCTCTCCAGAGTCATCCTAGATCAAGCACAGGCAAACTCGCCCTCCAGATGTTTTGAGACTACAATTCCCATCATCCCTGACCACCGGTCCTGTTAGCTAGGGGTGATGGGAGTTGTAGTCCCAAAAAACATCTGGAGGGCCGAGTTTGCCTATGCCTGTTTTCAGATCATGACCACTAGGGGGGGAAGCTGTGCAGCTTTAAGCCAGTTTTGGATCACAAGATACAGCTTGGCACACAATGGACTTTAAGATGCTTATAGATGTGGTGACTTTTAAGCCCACACGTAATTATGTACGTGTTTCAATTATCAGGTCTCTGCTGTAAAAAAAGCACCCCACATACAGAAGTTATTAGCTTGTGAACAGAATTTTTTAATTTTTTAATTATTAAATTTGCGTTCTGTCCTTCCTCTGTAGATCTCAGGGTGGTTCACAGCATGAAAGTACAAGATAAAAACACAAACTCAAAGCACAGCAAGGAGATCTGAAGCATACACAAAATTTGAGGACATCCTTTGAAATCAAAGGAGTGGTTTCACATGCTCCCAAAACCACACTCAGTTTGGAAAGATGGGTACAAAGTGTATCCAATTCACTAGCAGAAAAAAATCAAGATATTCATTTCCTCTTTTTATATGAATATGCGAGGGAAAGATCTGCACAAAGAAAAAGCAGCTGAACTGAACTTAAGGCTACAGCGCCTTGGGAGTAAGCTCTGCTGAACTCTACGGGTCTGACATTATTATGTTAATATATCCACATCCCTCCTTTCTTCCAAGTTGGAATCCATCTGCGTAAAGCCTGCTCAGGACTCATCTGTAAAAGGGTCTTTCCCTGGCAAGCTACATTCAAAGCCTGGAGCCAGAGCCAGACTCTAGTCTGTGATCCCTTGAACTGATTGTAGAGATTCTTGAATATATGGGTGGAGTTGAATGAAAACCGCCAAAGATACATGCTTAGTCGCAAGGTAACAGCATTTTAATATCTAACTTCTTCATTCTTTGAACTGATCACCAATGGCACAGTGGTAAATTCTGAAGGGCAGGAGCTCATCACGGAAGTGGCCACAGCCACATTCCCAAAGAGAGTCCAAAAACACAGCAGCTACACTGACCTGCAGCAGCAGCAGCATCTAGCAGAGGTACCCAGCGTGGTGCCTTCCTGATGGTGGTGGACTACAGCTCCCATCATCCCCAGCCAACACTAGTTATCTCCCGCTTGGGCTACTGCAATGCACTCTATGTGGGGCTACCTTTGAAGGTGACCTGGAAACTGCAATTAATCCAGAACGCAGCAGCTAGACTGGTGACTGGGAGTGGCTGCCGGGACCACATAACACCGGTTCTGAGAGATCTGCATTGGCTCCCAGTACGTTTCCAAACACAATTCAAAGTGTTGGTGCTGACCTTTAAAGCCCTAAATGGCCTCGGTCCAGTATATCTGAAGGAGCGTCTCCACCCCCATCGTTCAGCCCGGACGCTGAGATCCAGCTCCGAGGGCCTTCTGGCGGTTCCCTCCCTGAGAGAAGTGAGGTTACAGGGAACCAGACAGAGGGCCTTCTTGGTAGTGGTGCCCACCCTATTTCCTTCAGATGTGAAGGAAATAAGCAGCTATCTTATCTTTAAAAGACATCTGAAGGCAGCCCTGTTTAGGAAAGTTTTTAATATTTATTGTATTGTTTTTAACACTCGATTGGAAGCCGCCCAGAGTGGCTGAGGAAACTCAGCCAGGTGGACGGGGTATAAATAAATTATTATTATTATTATTATTATTATTATTATTATTATTATTATTATTACTACTACTACTACTACTACTACTATAGTGGTGAGAGAGGATAGGAGCTGTAGTCCAAGAACATGTGGAGGGACAGTCTGTTGGTTGTCCTTGCAAAATACCAATTCATTAGGATCAGTACGGCTGCAACCCAATGAAGAGTTTCTTGAGAAGAGGCTGCACTGAGCTCAGTCATGCTCACTTCTGACTGCAGAGGTTCAGCTTGCAAAATCCATCAAAGAAGCTCAGGATCTGTTTGATTTGGCAGGGAGGCAGGCCAGGGCCTTCTCTGTGGCAGATCCCAAGTTATGGAACTCAAAAGCACTGGGGAGCATTCCAAGGGCCAGTCAGAAAGGTTAGGAGGGCCACCTCTGGCCTGAGGTTCCCTGATCTAGAACACTCCACTCAATAATTCAGAAATGTTAATTTTAAAGTGCACATTTGTCCTTTCCTGTATGCAGTTGCCTTCCCTCTCCTCCTTTGCAAATTCCTTCCTGAGAGCAGTACATGTGAAAAGGATCTAGGAGTCTTGGTTGACCACAAACTTGACATGAGCCAACAGTGTGACGCGGCAGCTAAAAAAGCCAATGCAATTCTGGGCTGTATCAATAGAAGTATAGCATCTAGATCAAGGGAAGTAATAGTGCCACTGTATTCTGCTCTGGTCAGACCTCACCTGGAGTACTGTGTCCAGTTCTGGGCACCACAGTTCAAGAAGGACACTGACAAACTGGAACGTGTCCAGAGGAGGGCAACCAAAATGGTCAAAGGCCTGGAAACGATGCCTTATGAGGAACAGCTAAGGGAGCTGGACATGTTTAGCCTGGAGAAGAGGAGGTTAAGGGGTGATATGATAGCCATGTTCAAATATATAAAAGGATGTCACATAGAGGAGGGAGAAAGGTCGTTTTCTGCTGCTCCAGAGAAGTGGACACGGAGCAATGGATCCAAACTACAAGAAAGAGGATTCCACCTAAACATTAGGAAGAACTTCCTGACAGTAAGAGCTGTTCAACAATGGAATTTGCTGCCAAGGAGTGTGGTGGAGTCTCCTTCTTTGGAGGTCTTTAAGCAGAGGCTTGACAACCATATGTCAGGAGTGCTCTGATAGTGTTTCTTGCTTGGCAGGGGGTTGGACTCGATGGCCCTTGTGGTCTCTTCCAACGCTATGTTTCTATGATTCTATGATTCTATGATTCCTTCGCTCTAATATGGGGCAAGCAATATTAGCTTCCAACTGGTCAAATTTCCAAGATTTCAGCACACAGTTACACTCGATCAAACCAAGAAAACCACTATGCTACCATGCAAGGAGGCAGCAACGCCAACGTTAAGCGTATACAGTTATGGTACATGCCAGCAACTGGTCCACACAGTAAGAACAGACTTATATACCTGGAGAATATGTGTCTGGGGAGACATGTGTAGGGAAACAAGCAAAAATCAGCTTGAAATTATATCTGCAGTAAAATCAACAGCACAGTTTACTCCACGTTTGAACAAGAGGCTCATGTTAACATCTCCTTTCACACTGCCCCCCCTTTCAACTATGAAATAATCCAGTGGGTTTGCTCAAACTGCATGCACTGAAGATATTAAGAAGAGAAAGAGGACGGTTTGAGTATACAGATGTTTTTCAAACTTTCAAGAGAAAGCAATGCTCCTTCTCAGCAAAATAACGGAACGGGGGTGAGGGAGGGAGGGGGGAGAGAAGGCGCTCTGAAAAATTCACCTACCAAGGCACACGCACGGGCCTGGTTCCCATTCAGGATTGTAGTCATAGGACTTATCTTGCTCAGCCACAGGAACTGCCACATAGGTCTTCATCCTGTTCCCTCCTGGCAGTTCTGCAGTTCCACCTTTCTTTAGCTGCCCCGGCTCTCTCCTGCCCGGGCTCGGCAATGTCAAATTCAGGTACAGGCAGCACACACTTATCTAGCTATCCCTGCACGTGACAGAAGCGCCAAGGGACCCTGCACATGAGAACACCGCGTATCCAATTGCACCGACAATGCCAAGCTCTGGAAATGAAAGAGAGTGCCTGGCCCCACACAGCCGGGGTCAGTGCACCTGACATGCATGTAACTAAGCCTGGCCACCTTGTAATGAGATGCACAGATGGAGAAAGGACATTTCTCCATTGTCCTTTGGAAGGACATTGTCCTAATAAGAAGCTTAGCCTATTATTTACAGCTGGATAAGTGTAGGGTAAAAGAAAGAAAACAAACTCTCTCAAAATGCTACCCATAAAAAAACTGCATTAACATTTGCAGAAATAAAGCTAATACAGTTCTGTGCAGAAATACAGTGGTACCTCAGGTTACATACGCTTCAGGTTACAGACTCCGCTAACCCAGAAATAGTACCTTGGGTTAAGAACTTTGCTTCAGGATGAGAACAGAAATTGTGCTCCAGCAGCGGCAGGAGGCCCCATTAGCTAAAGTGGTGCTTCAGGTTAAGAACAGTTTCAGGTTAAGAATGGACCTGCAGAACGAATTAAGTACTTAACCCGAGGTACCACTGTATATGTCATTCAAACGGGTACACACTGTAACCCAGCCACCCACATTGGTACAGAGGGCTGGCTGTTTAATGCTACTAGCAGGACAGGAATCAAATAGCGCTCCGGGCTAGATAGCAGCCTGCTGCTGCAGCAGCTTCTGTGCGATAACCTTTCAGATACCTGAGATTGCTCTCTTGAGGAACGTAAGATTAAGGGATGGCATGATAGAAACCTTCAGGTATCTGAAGGGAGCAGACTTGCTCTCTGTTGCTCCAGAGAACAAGCCTAGAACCAATGAATAAAAACTATGGGGAAGCTGAACATTAGGAGAGACTTTTAAATGCTAAGACCTATATAGCAGAAGAAGAACAGGCCATCTGGGGCAGTGTGAGGCTCTTAAGACTCATAGAATTGTAGAGTTGGAATGGGCCCAAGGGTCATCTAGTCCAACCCCCTTTGCTGGCAGTATTTAAACAGAAGCTGGGCAGCCATGGGTCACAGATGCTATAGTTGCATTCTGCACTGCAGACCTAGCTTTGAGCAGGGAGTTGGACTAGACAAACCCCCAGGTCTCTTCCAAAACAATGACACTATGAAAAGTTGTAACAACTGAGTAGCCTTGCAGAATAGAGCAGCCAGTAAAAAACATGATTAAAATATACCGGCATTTGGGGATGTTTTTGAACTGTGGGGCCTCAGACACCCACAAAGAATCATGAGTTGGGGCCACAGCATCTTAAAAAGCAGAGACATCACCTTGCCGACAAAGGTCCGTATAGTTAAAGCTATGGTTTTCCCATTAGTGATGTATAGAAGTGAGAGCTGGACCATAAAGAAGGCTGACCGCTGAAGAATGGATGCTTTTGAATTCTGGTGCTGGAGGAGACTCTTGAGAGTCCCATGGACTGCAAGAAGATCAAACCTCTCCATTCTGAAGGAAATCAGCCCTGAGTGCTCACTGGAAGGACAGATCCTGAAGCTGAGGCTCCAAGACTTTGGCCACCTCATGAGAAGAGAAGACTCTCTGGAAAAGACCCTGATGTTGGGGAAGATGGAGGGCACAAGGAGAAGGGGACGACAGAGGACAAGATGGTGGGACAGTGTTCTCGAAGCGATCAGCGTGAGTTTGACCAAACTGCGGGAGGCAGTGGAAGACGGAGGGCTTGGCGTTCTCTGGTCCATGGGGTCACAAAGAGTCGGACACGACTAAACAACAACAACCACCTTTCTCCTCCTCTGGTTCCATCATGATTATTACTACAACCTATTGTAGTCGAGACCAGTAATGTACTGCTTTGTTGCATTCGCAGGCTTTCAATACTCCTGAACCAAGAGACCTAGGCTGACAGCTCATCTTACACGTTTTTTTTTTAAAATGGACTACTGCAATATACTACACATGGGGCTGCCCTTGAAGATGGTCCAGAGGCTGCAATAAGTGCAAAATGCTGATACACTGAACTCTGCACTGTCTGCCTATTGGCCACCAGAACCAATTCAAGGTATTGGTTCCAAGATACTAAATCCTATATGACCTCGGTACTTAAAAGAGGTTCTCCCTTACTGTTCCCCAGCCTAGGTTTTGAGATCTGCTGGGAAGGCTCTGCTCAGTGTCACCAATGGCCAAGGTTTACCGGGAGGTGCTGCTGAGCAGGGCCTTCTCAGTTAAGGCCCCTTCTTATGGAACGAAGCTGTGATCAGATTCTCTCCCTTATTGGTGACATCGCCTAAAACCACATTTAGTTTTGCTAGCATTTGGTGCCTAACTGTACAGTGTATCAAGAGAGGGTACTTTATGAACTGATGCTGTCTTCAATGTTTGAATTGTTTAATTATATTTTTTTTATACACACGTGTGTGTGTGTGTGTGTGTGTGTGTGTGTGTGAAAGAGAGAGAGAGAGAATGGTTTTGAATGGTTTAAATTGCTGTTAGCCTCCCTGGCTCCATTTGGAGAAAGGCAAGAGTATAAACATAAGCAGCAAATAAATAACTAAATCTATTTGAAGATCATTTTTGATACAATTTTAGTGAAAGCAAAAGAGCTCACCACATCCATGCAAGCAACCTCCAAATGCTATTAGCCTTAAGCTTGACATTCACTTTAGCAGCCCGCCAACGCTCCAGAAGTACAGAACATTTCTTCTGCAATGTTACATCTGCTGTATAGCCAATGTCATGTTGCTGTTTGTTATGTTGAAAGAGCTCCTTCTCTTCCTAGCCTGAGTGATGCTGATCAACTGCTGCACTCAATAAAAAGGAATACATTGTTCACACTTGAAAAGCGTACTTTAAAAGGATCTCTCTCTCTCTTTCTAATCCATTGTCAAAGACAGCCAAGACACAATGCCAGCTACAGAAGGAAAGGTTGTGGTACTCATGTGCACACACAAAAGTATGAAAAAATATTGAAATCAAAGGCCATTGTATTTCACTAGTTCTGCAAGAAGGATCAAGGCTTCTCCCACACAAAGCATCTTAGAAATACCTGAATAGAAAAGTATTGATGTTTCTAAGTCACTGAACTAGGTGTTTTTAAAAAGGGGCACCACACTTGAAAATGAACGGTCTGTCTTTTAAAGAGAGGTAACCCTTTTTTCCCCTAGACCAGAGCTTCTGAATAACTTAGAAATTTTAAAATGTTTTTTTAAACATGGATAAAGACTGATTTATTTTTTAAATTATTTTTAAAGGGAGATATACCCAGGCATACAAGAACATAAAGAAGCACAAGAATAAAGAAGCGGAGCTACTTGCCCATCTTGGCCAGTAATTAGTGGTACTACAATGGATTTCCCATTTTTGTGCATGTTTTAATTATAGCAGCCACATCTAAAGACTGCGTGATTGTGAACCTCAGTACTAACTGCACACCAGTTATTTCCTTCATCAAGCTTTCGTTTCAATTGTGGGAATATTTATTTCTTGACCTCTCTATTATGAATGCCTTGATCAAAAAAAAGAGTTAGCCAGATTTTACAGATAAGTGTCCATTTTATTTTCTGCTAAGTATTTTAATAGCAGTTTTAGCAGGGAGCTCCACTTTGACTGCTACATTTGCCTAGCAGCTTAAGACTCAAGCCCTCTAACTGCTAGGAGTATTCACAATAGCAGTTAATTTCGAAGAAGGTAATACATTTCTGGATGGCAATGAGTACGTCTGCTACAACGTCTGAAGCCAAAGCTCCACATTCAAAGATGCATCACACTTGCCACATTTTGTTTCTGCTTTTCCTTTTTCAGAAGAGATTTCCTCCAAAGGACCGAATCTCAAATTCTCAGTGCAAACGCCTTACATTTCCAACAGGTTGCCATACTTACTGCCAGGCATTGTTGATGTGAAGCTTGGCTTCTATTTTCCACCATGCGATAAACTGCAAGAGAAAAAAGAAAGTCCTCACGTCAGAGCCATTGACTTGGTGCAGCTGACGCTATTAACAGGCTTACAACTAACTCCCGCTGAACAGTCAAGAGAGAAGAAGATCCCATTGAAGACATGGAGCTAAGCGCTCAGAGACAACCCATCCAACCCCTAGTCCTTTTCACAAGCAGTGCCGGGTTTACATATAAGCTAAACAAGCTATAGCTTAGGGCCCCACTCTCTTGGCCCCCCCCCCAAAAAAAATCACTATTAATATACTTCTTAATTGTATTTCAGTTCCACAATTACATCAATCAGAATTCACATTCAGAAACAAGGCAGATCTTTCAAAGCAGCATGAAGATATAAAACGAAGGCCAGAACCAAACAGATCAGCAAGAGCTAAAAACCTGGGCAAATATAAAAGTCTTTGCCCAGCTCCAGAAAGACATCAGAGTAGGCACTGGAAAAATCCTCTATTGGGAGAGCATTTCAAAATTGGGGTGTCACTGCTAAAAATGCCCTTTTCCCAGACAACCAACCACTGCCCCCAGGTGATGGGGAACCTGGAGAAGAGGCCCTCTCTGATCATCCAGGAGTTAATATTCAGATCTTACACTGGTGCCCCTTTCTGTCTTGGAGGAGCTCAGAGCAGCTCCCCTCGGGCTGCCAGGCTGTCTTTCCACTCAGGCTGTTCGCAGGGCCAAATCTGCTTAGCTTCCAAAGAAGCTGTGCCATGTGCCTCCAGACCTTTCGAAAGGCGGAGTCCGATACACAATTACATGAGAGCAACTCCCACTGGATTTAATAGCATTCTCTCCCCAAGCAAACATGTCCAAGATCACAGGGTAGGCGGCAGAAGTCTTAAACAGGCTCCACTCTATTAGAAAAGAGAAACTGCTCATGTTTAGGGTACCACCGTCCAACTCCTAGATATAAGGCCCAATAATGTTAGTTATGGGATGCAGGTGGCACTGTGGGTTAAACCACAGAGCCTAGGGCTTGCCGATCAGAAGGTTGGTGGTTCGAATCCCTGCGACGGGGTGAGCTCCCGTTGCTCGGTCCCTGCTCCTGCCCACCTAGCAGTTCCAAAGCACGTCAAAGTGCAAGTAGATAAATAGGTACCGCTCCGGCGGGAAGGTAAATGGCGTTTCCGTGCACTGCTCTGTTGCGCCAGAAGCGGCTTAGTCATGCTGGCCACATGACCCGGAAGCTGTCTGCGGACAAACGCCGGCTCCCTCGGCCAGTAAAGCGAGATGAGCGCCGCAACCCCAAAGTCGTCTGTGACTGAACCTATTGGTCAAGGGTACCTTTACCTTTTTAATGTTAATTATTAAGCTTAACACTATTAAATTTGGTTATTAATACATTTTAGTTTCAAGTTTGGAGCAACTGCATACGTGCCAGAGTTCAGTGTTGCAAACCTTTCTAAATCTTGCCTTGGGGAAGCTTTCAAGTCGAGAAATAGGATGCACTTCAACTGGATGCTTCCCTTCTCTGCACAATGAAATGGAAAAGAGCTGAGCAAGGGCACGGCCACAGCTTTTCTGAAGCTCCTGATAGCCGCAGGGGAGTTTGCGCAGAACTCCGAAGTGAATTATGCTCTAGTTTTCTATACAGGAACTATTTTTTCTGCATCCCTCACAATCAACATGCATCCCCTCTGACATTCCTTTCTTAATGTGATCTTGTACAGTGCTCAAGTAGGCAGGGGATGGACGGACTGAGAGATACCCACCTGCATTTTCCATCTGTCAGAGCAGCAATATTTTAAATAAATATTTTAACTCTGCCTTTATGATTGGGGCAATCAGCAACAGCACATGGTCATGCTAGCTAGCTCATTTTATGTACGTTCATGCCTTTTTTGCCCTTTGAGGCAAAACCGAAAAGATAAATGCCTCTTTGCACAACTGTGGGAAGAAGGCACGCGTACAGAAGCAAAGGAACACAACAGAGGAAGCGAAACTATGTCTGTGGGTGGTGTCAATTATGTAACAGCTTCCCTGGCTTTTGTAGGTACACTTCTGCCATCTTGTCTATGAACAGCATGGCTTTAATTAATGCCTCTGATTTCGTGATCGGCCATACCATAATCAAAATTCAATCTTAATGACTGGCACACCTCAAAGGCCAAAAAAACCCCCATGAAGGTATGTAAAACGAGTTAGCTAGCTTGACCATGTGCTGTTGCTGATTGCCCCAAACATAAAGGCAGAGTTAAAACATTTCTTTTAAAATATTGCTGCTCTGACAGAGCTTAGAAAATGCAGTTGGGTATCTCTGAGGCCACATCTTGCCTTGCACAAAAATAAGTGGGATGGAGCAATGTGGAAATGGAGCGGACTGTGAAGGACAGACAACGCACTAAGGCGCATTAAACAAAACCTGCCTTACAACAAGTTCTATTACTAGTAGCAAAATAACATTATCAAATGCGTGTCCTCTTTTTCCAAGGATCTGACAGGGCAGCGTACACTGGATTGTATAATTTTATCCTCACAACAGCCCTGCTAAGTAAGTTAGGCTGAGACATAAAGAAACCGGATGGGGAGTATTTCGTGGTGTTTCATCTACTGCTGGCCTTTCAAAGATTTATTTTGCAGGCAAAACAAAACGAAAACATGTGAGAAGGACATGCAACCACATGGGTAGGAAGCAGAAGATTTAAATATTCACGCAATAGCTAATAACTTGAGCTGTTAATTTCTGGGAGCTTCTGCTTGAGAATCCTAGAACTGATACTCAGATGGACTGAAGTAGATTAGGGATTTTATGGCATCTAGGCCATAGGGCACCTTGTACTAGAGTATGTTACAAGCAGTTGTTCTGATGATCTAAAATCGAGTCAAATGCTCCACTACCTGGGGCTCATGTTTCCCACCGCATGGGTGCGATGCGGCAGACTCCCTCGTCAGGTACTCATGTTCTGGAGCGTTTAAACTACATCTGCATTCAAGCTACACCTGCCCTCCTTTAGTCTACAAATGTTTCTTACAGAGCAACTAAATATGAAGTTTTGGGATCAAAAGGTTGGAATCTGCAGCAACTGTGAGGATTCTGCTGCTCTGGTGACCCCGACATATATTTATTTTTTTACTGCAGAGTGACAGACGAGAACTAACTGAATGAAACAGTCAGAAGGGAAGCAAACAGTTCATAGCCCTTAACGCACGGATGCATCATATGGTACCCAGGAAAGCTTGTCGCCAATTTCCCTTCTTCACTCAGAGACAGTATCTAAATCGCACGGACTAATGGACAGTTGGAGTTGGGACTCTGGAGGCCAGGATTCATCCCAGTGCCACCGTAACCTTACATAACAGGCTTACAAAACTGTCTTAACAGCAAGCATGGGGGGAAATATGGTTTTAAAATTGTCTAAAGACCTCTACACATTCATTATTACAGAGGTGCAATCTGCTATCTACCCAGACAGATAGCTGACTGGAAAACTACACTTTCCACTCTACTTACTACAAGACAAAACTATGTTATTTTAGGAAAGGCCATGCCATCTGCATCACCTCATATGTAGAATACAGAGCAATCTGTGTGACTTAACCTATATAGCAGCCATGCGTTTAACTGGCTTTCCATCCAATTATGGTTTTCTTTTTGCCTTATCTGACTTTTAATCACAACCTTCACTGAATTAAAAAATATGTTTTTGTTTAAATGCCCCGATTTAAACAGTGCACCCATGCTACCTTTTCAGGGGGAAAAAATCCTCAAAATACATTTTCTTTTCAAGACTTCATGTGAATAGAGAAAAGGGAGAAAAAGAACAGCAATATTTAAAATATTCATTGTGGGAGCTGTAAAAGTGAAAATTAATGGCAGCTTGCAATAATAATAAAGTCTTGGGTGGGGGGAGGAATACCTTACTTTAATGTTTCTTCATCAAAGCTGAGTTTGGATCATTGCATCCTTTTCAGTAACAGAGGGTTCCAACACTATGCTCAAAAAAGGCTGGTTTATTCTTTGTTCCATAAGCACATGTTCTTTTCTTTGTGGAAAACAAGTTCTGAAATGCCCAGCTAGAAATTCCCAATGATATTTTCTTAGAACTGTTCAAGGTAGATTTTTTTTAAAATCCTTCCTGCCTTGCACAATTTTTTCTAGAGGCAAAAACCGCATCCTGCGATGACCTTCCCACTACACCATCAGAGAAACTGTCACTCCGTGCCATCATTTTATCTCACAAAATCCTAGAATCACCACCAGCCAACGCTACGAAGTACCCGCACTGTCACCCAAAGCTGTGCCAAAGTCCTGACAATCACCCCAAGGAGAACAAAGCAGCCCCTGTCCCTCCACGCCTTGTCACTGATACAAAGAGAGAGAGAGACCCACCTTGGCAGGACACACAGCATCTTAGTGCGCTGTTCCTCAGAGAGGAAGGACGGCACAGAATTATGCAGCCAAGGGCACAGCACCAGATCCAGCCTCCTTCGCAACACGGCAAAACTGTCATTTGCCTCTGCTGTGATTACAATGCCAACAAACCCTGGAGCGTTTTCCAGTTTAGAAGGTTGAAATAACCATGACAATTTAGAACTATTTTAACCTCTAAAGAGCTACCTGTGCTCATGGCAGAACATTTCAAATGATTCTAGGAATGAAGATCACATTTCTAGGGATCTGGGCAACCAATCAACAGTTGCACAGCTTTGAAATGAGATAAATGCCATTTTGGTCAACTAAAGGACCCCCAAATGTTTTAGAAAAGTGTATCACTGATAACTTAACGTGGAAAACTTAATGCAGAAAACCTATTTGTACACTTTGGCAGGCTTGTACAAACACGCAGCGACAGCACTTGCCTGGCGATGCACCAGAGGTGAGGGGTCCCTTGGGGTCACTTCAATCGTAGCACAGTCTCCAGAGAAAAACCCTGAGCAACATCATGCTCTGTTAAACTCCACCAGGATACACTGATATTGGCAGCTGCACTTTTTAAAAAAGCTGAGAGCGTATTGTGGATTATAGGCAATAAATACCTGTTCCTTAGGACCTAAAGAAACTGTCTTGGCTGAGAAGAGTTCTATAGTGAAGCAACAATAGGAAATTGTTCCGTAAGCCTGAATACAGTGGTGCCCCGCAAGACGAATGCCTCGCAAAACGAAAAACGCGCAAGACGAAAGGGTTTTTCGGTTTTTGCGTCGCTTCGCAAGACGATTTTCCCTATGGGCTTGCTTCACAAGACAAAACGTCTTGCGAGTTCTTGCGAGTTTGTTTCCTTTTTCTTAAAGCCGCTAAGCCGTTAATAGCAGCTAAGCCGCTAATAGCCGCTAAGCCGCTAATAGCCGTGCTTCGCAAGACGAAAAAACCGCAAGACGAAGAGACTCGCGGAACGGATTAATTTCGTCTTGCGAGGCACCACTGTAAAGGTATTTAGTTACCTCTCAGCTGTCTCTCACCAACAATCCAAGTAGCTAAAGAGAGGTAAGAGGATGGGCTTTTATTCAGCAGTCTTGTCAATATGTCCACAAATATTCATAATCTGATAACTTTGATAGTCTTTACTTGGACGTCATTATTTTAACACTGGCTTCCTAGAGTACTTCTGCTATGGGGCAACTATATAAATGAAGCAGGTAAATAAATAAGGGGAAAGCAAAATGTCACTTAGAGAAGGATCTGCAAGGTTTTCCTCGAAGCCTGAATTTGTCTTATTCTAGGTTATTTGATGTTTTAATGGGCTGTAAACCACATTGAGATTTTTTTCTACAAAGCTGTATAGAAATGAAACGAAGAAGAATTGTACTCATTCTGCATGCCTATTGTAGATTTTTGCTTTTCTTCTTTTAATTTTCATCTGCAGTTACAATTGTTCTCTCCGTTAAAAAAGTGTAGTATAAACACCAACAACTGGGAAACACTGGCCTGCGAGCGCTCCAGTTGGAGAACAGCCTTTACCAAAGGTGTCACAGGCTTAGAAGACACTCGAACTCAGGACGCAAGGGAGAGACGTGCTAAGAGGAAGGCCCGCTTGGCAAATCCACAGCATGATCAACTCCTGCCCGGAAACCAATGTCCCCACTGTGGAAGGATGTGTGGATCCAGAATTGGCCTCCAATCACTTAGAGACTCATTGTAAAACAGTGTTTATGGAAGACAATCTTACTCGGCTACGAGGAATCGCCAAAAAAGAAGAGATACATTATAAAATGAAACGAAAAAACTTTACAAAAAAGTTTGCAAAGTTACTAGTGAGCTGGGAGATTATCAGAGGAGGGATGGAGAGCCCAGCCTCCCCTCTAGCAGCCCTACTCTGAGTGTAGAGGTTGGGGCTTCTATTTGAAAACACCCCTTTAAGCTTCCATATGGGGTGCAGAGGATGGAAGAAGATGCCCTCTGCCCCTCCACTCACTCACTAGTGCCTAAAGACAAGGTCTGAATCAATTCAACGCAGAGCACAGAAGAGGTTACTGTGCCCTCTGTGAAATGGGCGCCATCTCATACACAGATATGCAAGAACTCGAGGCTAGCTGAGCTAGCCAAAGTCATGAAGTTCTTGTGAGGCTGGCAAATCTTAAGGAAGAGCAGGAGTGGGAGACTGGGCGAGATGTGATTGAATGAATCTTTATTTGCGTCAGCCATCAGCCATAGCAATAAAACAACAAGAAGATATACAAAGAAGAGAAATAAAAAGTCAGTTATATAAAACACATTTCAGGGTTTTGAATCAAGATCCAAGGTGAATGCCTGTCCAAACCTCAGCCCCATATCATAGCTGTGCTAGGGGTTCAGCCTGGAACACTTCCAGGACTGATGGTATATGTTTACCACCTTTTGTGCGGAAAAAGCATGTCAGAATTTTGGCGCTTTGGGACGCTTTTTCTTTTGCACATTTCTGGTGTGCTCCCTATGACTCCGTAGACTGGAAAATAAGGCCAGGATATGTGAAAACTTTGACCTGCTCAATTAGTTGGTTGTACATGCGCCATGCACCCAGGGACGCGGGTGGCGCTGTGGGTAAAACCTCAGTGCCTAGGACTTGCCGATCATATGGTCGGCGGTTCGAATCCCCACGGCGGGGTGAGCTCCCGTCTTTCGGTCCCAGCTCCTGCCCACCTAGCAGTTCGAAAGCACCCCTAAGTGCAAGTAGATAAATAGGTACCGCTTTATAGCGGGAAGGTAAACAGCGTTTCCGTGCGCTGCGCTGGTGCTGGCTCGCCAGAGCAGCTTCGTCACGCTGGCCACATGACCTGGAAGTGTCTTCGGACAGCGCTGGCTCCCGGCCTCTTAAGTGAGATGAGCGCACAACCCTAGAGTCGGACACAACTGGCCCGTACGGGCAGGGGTACCTTTACCTTTACCATGCAGGGACCCTATAGTTTCTTGAGAAAACCATGACTTTGGTTTTCTTGTAATTCACGGCCAGCTGTTCTCTCTAGCAATATCCTGAAAAGCCAGATGTGATTTTTGCCCTGCCTTACTACTGCCATTGCCTACAACCAAGGGCGCTCTGCCATGCTGGGTTTTGCTCACCGGGTTCCCTTAGCAATACCAAGACACCCCTTCAGTGTAGACACAGAAGCCTGTGTTTTTGGAAAGCAGTGGGGTGTTTTTAAGCCTAAGTTGGGTGGTCATCTGTTTCGCCTGCATTGCAGGGGGTTGAACTAGATGGCCTTTGGGGAACCCTTCCCTTCCAACTTTGCCATTCTAACAGCAGAGGAGGGTGGCACGCCCAGGCTCTTGAGTTCCCACAAGAGAGCAGGAAGTGGGGGGCAAGAAGAAGTTGGATAATTCCTTCTTTGCCTCACACTTCCCTCTGCAGAGAACCTGGGGGGAGGACAAGGGCTGCCCCAACTTCTCCACTTGGGAGTTTTAAACCGATAGGCAGCGGGGGAGCTTTTAAAACTGAAACAAAGCAAGCAGATGCTGGCAGAATCACGGAATCGTGGAGTCGGAAGGGACCCCATGGGGTCATCCATCCCAACCCCCTGCAATGCACGAATCTCTCTTTATTTTCTTTTTCTTTTTTGCAAAACAATTTACATCGAATATAGACCCCCCCAAAAAAACCACACCTAAGCAGCCCATAAAGACTAACTAACAACATTACACATTTAACATAACACACACTGTAACTTCCGATTCACCTCATTGCACTTATTACATCTTATTGTTCTATACACACTTCATCGTTATTATTTTCCCATTACTTATCAGGAAAATTTTGACTTTAGTAATTTCCTTATATTTCAAGATTCAATCAAAATTTGTCAGGAGCTTTGCATTATCACAGTACAGTGGTAGCTCCAGTTGAGGGCAGGATCCGTTCCGGTCGGATCCCGAGGTTTCCGCAACCTGAGGACCACATCTGCGCATGCGCAGACGGCTTCTGCGCATGCACGCACAGCGAAACCTGGTAAAA